>NW_012104142.1:42691-53757 GCF_000951045.1 Mandrillus leucophaeus | reverse complement strand
CCTGCCTCAGCCTCCCAAGTAGCTGGGACTACAGGCGCCCGCCACCTCGCCCGGCTAGTTTTTTGTATTTTTTTTTTTAGTAGACACGGGGTTTCACCGTGTTAGCCAGGATGGTCTCGATCTCCTGACCTTGTGATCCGCCCGTCTTGGCCGGTTATCACTAATTCTTAACCACTGCATTACATTCTGCAGATACTACTATTCACTTAGTCACCTAGTCTTTCCTACATACACATATATATGCATCTATTAAATAGAAAGATGACATATGTTACCTAGTTGACTGTCATAAATACTGTAAATATTACTTTTTTTTTTTTGAGATGTTGTCTCACACTGTCACCAGGCTGGAGTGCAATGGCACGATCTTGGCTCACTGCAACCTCCGCCTCCTGGGTTCAAGCAATTCTGCCTCAGCCTCCCGAGTTGCTGGGATTAGTTGCGCGTCACCACACCCAGCTAATTGTTGTATTTTTAGTAGAGACAGGGTTTCGCCATGTTGGCTAGGATGGTCTTGATCTCCTAACCCTGTGATCTGCCTGCCTTGGCCTCCCAAAATGCTGGGATTACACACGTGAGCCACCACGCCCATCCCTAATTCTTTTTTTAAACATACCATTGGTTTAACTTTCCAGGAGTCAAAATTATAAATCTTTTCCCTCATGGATTCTTCCTCTGACTTCTCTGGGCTTTTTTTTTTGAGACAGGGTCTCCCTCTGTCACCCAGGCTGGAGTACGGTGGCGCAATCTCAGCTTACTGCAACCTCCACCTCCCGAGTTCAAGTGATTTTCGTGCCTCAGCCTCCCAAATAGCTGGGACTACAGGGACCCACCACCAGGCCGGCTAATTTTTCTATTAGTAGAGACAGGGTTTCACCATATTGGCCAGGCTGGTCTCAAACTCCTGACCTCAAGTGCTCTGCCCACCTTGGGCTCCCAAAGTGCTGGGATTATAGGCATGAGCCACCATGCCCCGCCCAACTTGTATGTTAGAAAAGCATTCCCTCTCCTGAAATCAAAAAACTCTTTATTCACCTACATCTGCTTTAAGTTGTTTTACAGCTTAATTTTTCAAATCTTTGAGAAATTTTTTTGGTTTGGGGGAATGGGATGAGGATCTAACTTTTTTTCACCTCAGCTTTAACAAATTATCTCCACACTATTCTTTTCTAGTCAATATAAATAGCCTTGTCATGTTGTAAATATTTTGTTGTTTTTTGTTTTTGTTTTTTGAGCTGCTTTAAAGAGAGAAAGAAACACTTCAAATCTGTCTCTATGGCTGCTTGTGTGTTTCCTATTAGGACTTGCCTATTCATGTGCTTGTTTTCCCTCTATTTATTCTATTCTG
Source organism: Mandrillus leucophaeus (assembly GCF_000951045.1). Classification (NCBI taxonomy): domain Eukaryota; kingdom Metazoa; phylum Chordata; class Mammalia; order Primates; family Cercopithecidae; genus Mandrillus; species Mandrillus leucophaeus. Next base: position 52,409 of record NW_012104142.1, on the reverse strand, counting down.
CTACTCAGTCTCAGACTATAAAATTATATAGGTATCTTACTCAGAGCAAAAAAGAAAGATTAGGCCTGAAGAGGTACCCAAAACTTAAGTTTAGCTTCAACAAATGTCAAAAGTAAATACCAACTAAAAGCTAAAATCTATCATGCTAGAAAGCTACTTACTTCCACAGTAGTTGCAGCCTTTTGAGTCATTTTTCCAACAAGGTCAACCTGCTCATATCTGGATTTCATGTATTTTTTTGCAACTTTGTATACCCACTGTGGGCAAGTTGCAGAAAAAAGTAAAGTCTGAGGATTGTCTTCAGAATCTTAAATAAACAAAAAGAATTCAAATGTTTTCTTAATTTCCCATGATGTAGCCAGCTTTTAAAAATTCCCCCAAGCTTCAAAAAAATAATGAAAAATTTAAAACTTGGGGTGAATTTTTAACACAGAGACTTCATTGTAATTATTAAAACTTTCAACTTGCAAAACTGGGGGACAATAGGAAGAGAACTGAACCTAAAAGGAAGGTGAGAATTTAAGAAGGAACAATGAACAAAAAAATCAATAAAATGAGTTAGTAAATCTACCCACTGACTATTAAAAAAAAAAAAAAAAGAATAAAGCATAGAAAGCTAAGAAAATAGTTAAAAGGATGCTATCATACTTTCTTTTTCAAGGACAGAACAGATATCAAATTATTTTAGTTTTGTTAGAACACAGGGGACACTGCAATAAGAATTATTAAATAAAAACTCGTTTGCATTTAAGATCGAAGAATAATTGCTAATGTGCTTATTTTGAATTAGAATATACCAGTTTTGTAGGATTCGTGAATAATATCTTCAACTTGTTCAGCAAAACCTAAATCTAACATTTGATCCACTTCATCAAGCACAACATGTCGCAGTTTAGAAAGATCCAATCGGCCACTCTGCAGATGGTCTTTGATACGACCAGGGGTTCCAACCAAGATGTCAATACCATTTCGAATATGATTAACTGTGAGAAGAGAAATGCCAACAATATGTAAAATTCACACTTTCACATTATTTACTTAAATATAAGTACCAAATACATCTTTGTGTTTCTATCATACATATTTACTCACTTTGGCTTTGATATGATGTTCCACCATAAAAACACGCCACACTGAGTTTCCTAGTTATATCTTTGAAGTCTTTGGCTACTTGGTTTGCCAGTTCCCTTGTTGGAGCCAAAACAAGTACCTGAGCAAGAGGTTTAAAAAACAAAAAGATATTTTTCTAAAGACATATCTGAATTAAAACCGAGAAGACTTTTTGTAGGTGCATTTAAAACCAGGAAACTCTACATTAATGTCATAGTATTTAAAGATACAACACAAATAGCAACAAGAACAGCGGTGTATATTTATTATATCCTCCCTTACTTCCTTCAGGTCTCTTCAGTAAGGTTTCCAAGCCCATTTTCATATCCTCCTGCCCCTTTATTATTTCTGCTCAGCACTTACACCACCCAAGATACTGATATTTTACTTATTTGCGATTGTCTATCTCACCCGATAAAATGTAAGCTCCATGAAGGCAGGAATTTATGTCAGGTTGGGTTACTGTATTCCCTGCACTTCAAACAGTGCCTGGTACAGTACAGGAAACTCAAAAATGTTTGATAAACAAATGAATGTTCACCATGTGCTAGGAACTAATGCTTTACAGGAATTATCTAATTTGATTCTCATAAAAACCCATGAGTGGCATTATTACACCATTTTCATAAATGACAGACTCGTGTCTCAGAGAATTAAAGTCTTGCCCAAAATCAAACACCTAGAAATGGTGGAGCTGGAATCTCCAGTAACATCTTTCTAATACAAAAGTTTTTTAAGGCAGCTTTGGGGCCAGGTGTGGAGGCTCACGCCTGTAATCCCAACACCTTGGGAGGCCAAGGTGGAAGGATCACTCGAGGCCAGGAGTTCAAAACCAGCCTGGACTACACAGTGAGACCCCCAACTCTACAAAAAATAAAAAATTAGCCAGGTGTGGTGGCACCTGCCTGTAGTCCTACCTACTGGAGAGACTGAGAGGAAGAGAGAATTACTTGAGCCCAGGAGTTCGTGGTTACAGTGAGCCATGATCACCCCACTGTACTTCATCCTGGGAAACAGAGTGAGACCATGTCTTTAAAAAAAAAAAAAAAAAAAAAGCTGGGCACAGTGGCTCACACCTGTAATCCCAGCACTTTGAGAGGCCAAGGCGGGCAGATCACAAGGTCAGCAGATCAAGACCATCCTGGCTAACACGGTGAAACCCAGTCTCTACTAAAAATACAAAAAATTAGCCGGGCATGGGGCCTGTATTCCCAACTACTCCAGAGGCTGAGGCAGGAAAATGGCATGAACCCAGGAGGCGGGGCCTGCAGTGAGCCGAGATTCCACCAAGGCACTCCAGCCTGGGAGACTGAGCGAGTCTCCGCCTCAAAAAAAAAAAAAGGCAGTGTTGAGATTATATCCTATGTCCTATTTCAGTCTTTTCCTAATTTCACCCCAAAAACATAACTCTCCGAAAAGATTCATCCTGTAAGTCAATACAGCCAACCTGATTTGGGATAGTTAATCTAAGACTATTATGATTTAATTATATTTATATATGTTAATTTGCTCTTATAATACCACTCAGTTGTCTTACAAAGAACAAATTACTTTTAGTCATACAACTATTCATATTATGATGCTGATTTTTTCTTCACTTTTACAAACCTTAAGTGCACACAGCTTTTTAGGTCAAATTTTAGGCTTACATTTTACAAGACCCCTCTGTCGGTTGATTTTACATTTATAAAATAAGACAGATGTCTAGCACCCCAATAATATATAAACAAGCAATATCATTTCAATAACACTCTTCTTAAAAAGTCCATCTTGGCCGGGCGCGGTGGCTCACGCCTGTAAACCCAGCACTTTGGGAGGCCGAGGCGGGTGGATCACGGGGTCAGGAGATCGAGACCATCCTGGCTAACACGGTGAAACCCCGTCTCTATTAAAAGATACAAAAAACGAGCCGGGCGTGGTGGCAGGCACCTGTAGTCCCAGTTATTCGGGAGGCTGAGGCAGGAGAATGGTGTGAACCCGGGAGGCACAGCTTGCAGTGAGCCAACATCGTGCCACTGCACTCCAGCCTAGGTGACAGAGCGAGACTCCGTCTCAAAAAAAAAAAAAAAAAGTCCATCTGTGTGTACTCACTTCAGCAGCACATACACTAAAATTGGAATGACACAGAGAAGATTAGCATGACCCCTGCACAAGGATGACATGAACATTCATGATGCATTCCATACTAAAGGGGAAAAAAGTCAACACTGAAATAAATGATGCTGAACATTTACTGAATGACAAATAAATGAACACCTCTTTAGAAAATTCATTTGTTTAAAAGCAAAGGTCAGGACTGAAAAAAAGAGAAGAAAAGGCTCAACTAAATATATAAACTGTAAATAAGATATACTGGCTTTGTAATTCATGAAATTATAAAAGTTATCTAAGGATCCATTCACATCACATTCATATGCAAAAACTACTTCATTTTAACTATGCTTGAAATTTCTTTTTGTGAAAAACAACGTATTTTTGCTTTATAACACAGTGTTAACTTTTCTATCTTGGGGGTACTAGAACTCAGGACTGGTATAACTTTCTTTCCCTTGCTGTTAGAGTAACATTTAAAGCTTTTACCCCCTATAATGATTACCTTTGGTGAGCGGCTTTTTTTAATTGTTTCTTGATTTCTTTGGAGTCTTTCAATTAAGGGGATGGCAAAAGAGAATGTCTTTCCTGTTCCTGTCCGTGCTTGAGCTATTAAATCTTTTCCTTCATATACAGGACCAAAGGTCTTAACTTGAATAGGAAAGAGATATGTTACCCCTCGACCTGTAAAATGAGATTTAATTAACATACTTCTTTACGACTAGCATTAGGAAAAAATATATTCATTTGAAAATGACAATCATGATTCTTCTATGTCTGCCTAAAGACATACCACCTGGTGACACAGCTATTCCTACCACAAACAAGAATTACTAAAAAATTAGTCTAAACTTTTGACAAATGCATATAAATCTTAAAGCTAAACACAAGTCAGAATATTGAAAAAGATGATGTAAAAATAACTGCAATTAAAGAAGAGCTACTTCTCCATTCTTTTTATGTTCTCCTTTTGGTCAGAAAAGGCACAAGAGTTTTACAAAATCTAGTGATAGATTTTTAATTGCATATCCATTAAAACTGCATACCTTTGGGCCAGCCGTGGTGGCTCACGCCTGTAATCCCAGCACTTTGGGAGCCCAAGGCGGACAGATCACAATGTCAGGAGTTCGAGACCAGCCTGACCAACATGGTGAAACACTATCTCTACTAAAAACACAAAAATTAGCCGGGCGTGGTGGCACGAGCCTGTAATCCCAACTACTCAGGAGGCTGAGATAGGAGAATCACTTGAACCCAGGAGGCGGAGGTTGCAGTGAGCCAAGATCGCGCCACTGCACTCCAGCCTGGGCAACACAGCAAGGCTCCATCTCAAAAACAACAACAACAACAACAACAACAACAAACCACATACCTTTCAGAAGCTTTATAGTCTCTTCAGAAATAGGAAAATTGGAGAAGGCTCCTTCTTTCTGTTCACGTGTTAAGGTCTGTAAAAATGAAATCAATGGCCTAAATAATATACTTTATATTCAACTCTTCTTCATTCACTGTTTTTAATTTTGTACAGATTCACTTACAAGGAAACCTAGTGGAACACTCTTTTTTTTCTTTTTTTTTTGAGACAGGGTCCCACTCTGTTGCCCAGGTTGGAGTGCAGTGGCACCATCACAGCTCACTGTGGCCGCAACCTCTGGGCTCAAACCCTTCCCACCTCAGCCTCCCAAGCAGCCAGGACCACAGGCGCAGGCCACCATGCTCACTTACTTTCTTATTTTTTGTAGAGACAGTGTCTCACCATGTTACCCAGGTTAGTCTTAAACTCTTGGCCTCAAGAGATCCTCTTGGCCAGGTGCGGTGGCTCGCACCTGTAATCCCAGCACTTTCGGAGGCCAAGGCAGGTGGATCACCTGAGGTTAGGAGTTCAAGACCAGCCTGACCAACATGGAGAAACCCTGTCTCTACTAAAAATACAAAATTAGCCAGGTGTGGTGGCGCATGCCTGTAATCTCAGCTACTCGGGAGGCTGAGGCAGGAGAATCACTTGAACCCAGGAGGCGGAGGTTGTGGTGAGCCGAGATTGCGCCATTGCACTCCAGCTGGGGCAACAAGAGCGAAACTCCATCTCAAGAAAAAAAAAAAAAAAGATCCTCCCACCTTGGCCTCCCAAACTGCTGAGATTACAAGCATGAGCCACTATGCCCAGCCAAAAAGGTTATTTATTAATCTAAATCATACAGATGTAGACAAAATTATAAAGATTAACACAAGCCTATAAACTAAGCTAAAAGAAATTACATAATGAGGAATGTAAAGTTTTTCTGAAAATAAGTTAATTTATTCTATAGCTTTTGAAAGATTTTTATTTAGGTTGCTAATACAAGAGAAAATTACTGTAAGTTTGAAGATTTACTTAACATATATACAAGTTAGCATGACATTATCATTTAACATTTATTGAAAACTTTGTACACTAATGTGTACACAGAACAAAAACAGTATGCCTACCCAGTCAGCTTTACTGTTCATGTGTTTAAAGAGACATACACTAACAATTTTCAAACTTGGAATTAGATAAAAAATACTTTCAAATTCAAATTGCATGCCATTTAAACAAACCTCAAGGCTGCTGTTACCTTTTCATGATTAAAAAAAATGACAAAAATAATACGCTGTTGGCCAGGCAGGGTGGCTCATGCCTGTAATTCCAGTGTTTCGGGGGGCCAAGGTGCTAGGATCACTTAAGCCCAGGAGTTCAAGACTAGTCTGGGCAACACAGTGAGACCCTGTCTCTATCAAAAACAAACAAACAAAAAATAAATAATACACTGTCATCATAGAAACTTTTGAAATTGGCAGGGCCCAGTGGTTTATATCTGTAATCCCAGCACTTTGGGAGGCCAAGGCGGCTGGATCACTTAAGCCCAGGAGTTCAAGACCAGTCTGGGCAACACAGTGAATGAAACATCATCTCTCCTAAAAATACACAAATTAGCCAGGCGTGGTGGTACATGCCTATAGTCCCAGCTACTCAGGAGGCTGAGGTGAGAGGATCATCTGAGCCCAGGAAGGATGAGGCTGTAGCAGTGAGCCATGATCACACCATTGCACTCCATCCTAGGTGACAGAGTGAGACCTCATCTCAAAAAAAAAAAAAAAAAAAGAAAAGAAAAGAAACTTTAATAACTACAGAGGAAAGAGAAACAAATTTAAAAGTTATTTATAATCCACTCAGCTAAAGCCACATTTGAAACATACTCCTCCAATCTTCACTCTATGCACAGAAAATTTTTTAAATAGAAATAAAATCACACTGTATATACCATTTTATAATCTTTTTTTGTTGTTGTTGTTGAGATGGAGTTTCGCTCATGTTGCCCAGGCTGGAATGCAGTGGTACGATCTCGGCTCACTGCAACCTCCGCTTCCCAGGTTCAAGCAATTCTCCTGCCTCAGCCTCCCAAGTAGCTGGGATTATAGGCATGTGCCACCACACCCAACTAATTTTTTTGTATTTAGTAGAGACGGGGTTTCACCCTGTTGGTCAGGATGGTCTTGGAACTCCTGACCTCAGGTGATCCACCTGCCTCAGCCTCCCAAAGTGCTGGGATTACAAGCATGAGCCACCGCGCCCATCCAATTTTTATCTTTTAACAAGATACAATGACTACCTTTTCTATTGTAGACCCTTTGGGATAACCGTATTCTATTACATAACTATTGTATGTTTTATTTAAACCAATTGTCTACTATCAGACATTTAGGATGTTTAAATATTTGCTATTATCAACAATATTACTGTGATAAGAGTACTTATTCATAAAGCTCTGCACACCTCTTGATCATCTCCTTAGGATAAATTCCTTTAAGTAGAATTCCTAAACTCTCATGTGATCTAAACAAAATAATAAACTGTTAAACCTATTATAATACAGATTTTACCAAGCAAAATCCCACCAAAGCGAGAAGCAAGCCATACATTCCACTGTTAGCAATACAGATTTAAAGGACCTTATTTAGATCAACAAACACATGTGCTTCCTGACAAACAGCAAATTCACAAATTTAAAAAAAAAAAAGTCAAAAGTCATAAGACAAGGATTCAACATCTTTTCCCAATGCTCCCCAAAGATTAGGCATTAAGCTCAAATGTGTATCAGCAATTATCATATTTAAAGAATATAAAGAATTACTAATTATCAGCCTGGGGTAGTGGCTCACACCTGTAATCCCAGCACTTTCGGGAGCCGAGGCAGGTGGATCACTTTGAGGTCAGGAGTTCAAGACCAGCCTAACCAACATGGAGAAACACCATCTCTACTAAAAATACAAAAATTAGCCAGGAATGGTAGTGCGTGCCTGTAATCTCAGCAACTTGAGAGGCTGAGTCAGGAGAATCGCTTGAACCCAGGAGGCAGAGGTTGCCATGAGCCGAGATTGTGCCATTTCACTCCAGCCTGGGGAACAGAGTGAGCCTCTGACTCAAAAATAAAAAAAGAAAAAAGAAAGAAAAGAAATTCAAGTAGGTGACCATCAAGCAATTCAGAATAACTTTAGGAACCCAAATGTACAGAAAAGGTTTAAATTTGACTATTTCTCCCATCAGGCCCCAAGAAAAAAGTCATACAATGAAATAAACAAGGGCCAAAGGAAAAAAGACTCAGACTTCACCTGTACAGACTCTCTAATGCAACTAAAAGTACTAGACACTAATCAAGAAATATTATATAATCAATTATAATTAGCCTAAAAAAATCAACCTATAGTTCAAGTATAATGTCAAATGCAAAATAAAAAGCATCCATACCTCCTCTAGTTTATTATCACTTGATTTATGAGTAGAACTATCTAAGGATGATACTCGCTTTGATTTTTTTTCATATTCATCAATATCTCCATTTGGTAGATCTTTTCTTCTTGACTTATGAGATTTAGAGAATTCATCTGAAAGTCTATTAAATCCTTCTTCAGTGTCTCCATTTAGCTTCTCTTTCATTTTAGTTTTTTTGGCCTTGGGAGCATCCAGGTCATCTGTAACACCGTTTTCTCTTGTTTCTGATTTCTCATCTGAGTCATAATGGTGCCTTGACTTCCTTCTGTCACTCTGTGAACAAAGAAAGTAGCAATGACAAGATGGTCAGAGGTTTTCTTTTAAGACTCTAGAGAAGTTAGCGTATGACTCCCCCACCAGTACAGTTCAATCTACAGTTACTTTGAAAACCTACCTGGTAAAAATCCAGACTGGTTACTAATGCCAAGCTCTAAGCCTCAACTATTGCTATCTTTCTCATCCCATTCCTAGCATTCTCAAGGCTCATCCTCTAGCCCCTCTCTAATCCCTTCATAAGATTTAAGGAAAATTAAAACGGTTTCTCCTTAAGGAAAGAAAGACAACCCCAGAATTATAAATACTAAACAAACAAAAACTTGCAACATTTCCAAGAGAAAAAAATTAATACTTATTGAATACCTACCCAGCACTGTGTAATGTGTTTTCAGCTTATCTTGTTTAAATCTTCATAACAACCCTATAAGGGAAGTACAGGTCCATAATCCCTTATCCGAAATTGCGATATCCATAAAGCTCTGAAAACCGAAAGTTTTTTTGTAACTTATTTGGAGGCAAAACCTTACCTGAATTCATTTGATGGCAAAATTTAACTTGAACTAATGTGAGGCTCTTTATAGTCTTTATTTATCCCACTTAGTATAACTACTCATATTTAATATTAAGGTGTTTGATTACAGGTTTTGGGCCCCAAACCCTACCTGGGTGTTATCCTTCAAAAAATCCCCAGAATTCTGAATTCCAAAATACAACTAGTTCCAAGGATTTTGGATAAGGGATAGTGAACCTGTATTACCTTTGCCATTTTATTTATTTATTTTTGAGATAGAGTTTTGCTCTGTCACCCAGGCTGGAGGGCAGTGGCGCAATCTTGGCTCACTGCAACCTCCGCCTCCCAGGTTCAAGTGATTCTCCTGCCTCTCAGCCTCCCAAGTAGCTGGGACAACAGGCGTACACCACCACCAGTAGAGATGGGGTTTCATCACGTTGGCCAGACTGGTCTCAAACTCCTGACCTCAGGTGATCCACCCACTTCGGCCTCCCAAAGTGCTGGGATTACAGGCGAGAGCCACTGCGCCCAGCCACCTTTGCCATTTTATAGACAAGGAAACAGAAGCTCTAAGAGGTTAAGCAACTTGCCAAAGATCCACATGTGGGATTTCCCGCAGCTCTAAGTACTAGAAATTGAATCTAGCACTGCCTGACTTGAAAGCCCATTCTCTTTTCACATTATACTTCCTCCCTGCACTTTGACAATTCACAGGTTAAAGGAAAACGAAACAAAACTATATAATTCATACAGAAGTCCAATTGTTATACCTCCATGGAAAGACAGTAATCCCTGGAATTTTTTTTTACTTTTTTAATTTAGTTAAAAAAAAAAAAAAAAAGCACTATTCTGCAACTTCAATTTTAAAATGCCAAACTACTGGTCAGTGTTGTGATATTTACAGAACACAAGAAAGGATTTGGGAATTTAGGACTTTAGCC
>NW_012104142.1:39255-41351 GCF_000951045.1 Mandrillus leucophaeus | reverse complement strand
TGAGACAGAGTCTTGCTCTGTCGCCCAGGATGGAGTGCAATGGTGGGATCTTGGCTCACTGCAACCGCTGCCTCCTGGGTTCAAGCAATTCTTATACCTCAGCCTCCCGAGTAGCTGGGATTACAGGCACACACCACCACACTCAGTTAATTTTGGGGTTTTTTTTTTTTTTTGAGATGGAGTCTGGCTGTGTCACCCAGGCTGGAGTCCAGTGGCGCGATTTCGACTCACTGCAACCTCAGCCTCCCAGGTTCATGTGATTCTCTTGCCTCAGCCTCCTGAGTAGCTGGGATTACAGGCGCCTGCCACCACGTCCGGCTAATTTTTGTATTTTTAGTAGAGACGGGGTGTCACCATGTTGCTCAGGCTGGTCTCAAACTCCTGACCTCAGGTGATCCACCTGCCGCAGTCTCCCAAAATGCTGGGATTACAGACGTGAGCCATTGCACCTGGCCTTTTTTGGTATTTTTAGTAGAGATGGGGTTTCACCATGCTGGCCAGGATGGTCTCGATCTCCTGACCTCATGATCCACCCATCTCAACCTCCCAAAGTGCTGAGATTACAGGAGAGAGCCACCACGTCCGGCCTAATTTTTACATTTTTAGGAGAGACAGGGTTTCACCATGTTGGCCAGGCTGGTCTTGAACTCCTGACCTCAAGTGATCTGCCTGCCTCAGCCTCCCAAAGTGCTGGGATTACAGGCATGAGCCACCGCGCCTGGTTAATTTTTTCATTTTTTGTAGAGACAGGGTTTCTACAAAACTCTACCTAAACTCCTAGGCTCACGCAATCCTCCCATCTTAGTGTTCCAAAGTGCTAGGATTACAGGCATAAGCCACTGCGGCTAGCCACCAGACCAGTATTCTAATGCTCCATTTCTTTTAGCTGGTATTCCAATCCGTTTCCAAATCTCTGGTTATCTTTCATAGTTAAAGGGCTGTCAACATGTATTTCTGGAGAATTTACAATGTGAAAGCCACCAATTTACAACAATATAGTGAAACATAAGGATGGAAAACGATTTGGTCATTTTCCTCAAGAACTTTTCGGAAATATGTGGCATAATATAGGAAAAATGAACTAATTTTACATAGAAATGCATAATAAATGTCAATCAAATGATAAAGATAGCCACCGAAACTAGGTAACTGTACACTAGGGTTGTTAGGAAAGACATAAACTAGGCCTTGACGGGTGGACAGGATTTGGATGCAAAACATAAGAATTTCAAAAGAAGCCTTTTTAAAAATACCTGCTTGGTTTTCTGCTTACACTCTAGGTACCTTCAGTAGTCAAATTCACAGAGCGAAAGTAGAATGGTGGTTGCCGGGAGTGGAAGGAGAGAGGAATGAGAAGTGAGTGTTTAATGGGCACAGAGTTTCAGTCTGGGACAATGAAAAGTTCTGGAGATGGATGGCGGTGACAGCTGCAAAACGATGTAAATATACTTAATGTCACAGAGCTATATACCTAAAAATGGTTAAAATGATAAATGTTACGTATATTTTAGCACAATAAAGAAAAGTGTTAGCTGGAATGGCAAGTTTACCTTAGTGATAAGGTCAGAGAGGTAGATTCTGCTTTCTAAGGCTATACAAAATAAGTCTCATTCTTTGGTTGAATGTCAGCCTCCAAATACTGCCACCTTAGCCTCTTCAGCTGATTTCTTTTTTCCAGGTCAAGTGTCTCCAGTAATAATTTTACCTGGGCATTTTTCAGCACCTTGTGATCCTCTGAGTGTTTCAGGATGTTTTTTCCTTTTCCTATTTTTTTTTTTTTTGGAGGCCATGGGGGTGGGAGGAGGAAAGACTACAACTCCTCTACAGGCTCCTTGAGAGCAGGGACTATTTCTTTACTTATTTAGTTTAACCTCCTTGGTGCTCAGCAAAGAGTATGGTACAAATCAGGTTTAAGAATCACCTGCGGATTGAATGAAAATACTGACCGTAAAAGCTATTAATAATGCAACCCACACGATCTCCATCACTGACAAATCCTGGCAAGGCTCACTGTCACACTTTTCCTTAAGCCTCTATAGTTATTGAGGTTTGTAAACCTAAGATCGCTTTCCCCAGGATTCTTGCACAGGGGACAG
>NW_012104142.1:35128-36490 GCF_000951045.1 Mandrillus leucophaeus | reverse complement strand
AAAAAAAAAAAAAAAGCACTATTCTGCAACTTCAATTTTAAAATGCCAAACTACTGGTCAGTGTTGTGATATTTACAGAACACAAGAAAGGATTTGGGAATTTAGGACTTTAGCCTGGTGGCTAGCTGCGGTGGCTCACGCCTATAATTCCAGCACTTTGGGAGGCAGAGGTTGGGTGGATCACCTGCGGTCAGGAGTTCGAGACCAGCCTGGCCAACACGGTGAAACCCCATCTCTACTAAAAATACAAAAATTAGCTGGGTGTTGTGGCACACGCCTGTAATCTCAGCCACTCTCAAAAAAATGAATTACCCGGTCAAATGTTCAAAACAGATACCAGTGACTAGTGACAGTAAAAACTACCACCACCAAAATGTTCACCATAACTTACACAACTTTTAGAGTTCTTTCACATATAATTTTCTCATCCATAAAATTGGAATTGCTGTGAGAATTGAACAATATTTGTGAAAATGCTTTGCAGTTACACATTACATCATCTGATTGATCTACAGTTAACTACACTAGCCCATATCTTTCCAAACCAATAGGTTCTACAGAAAAACAAGATTATTTATAGAGTCAGCCTTGGGGCTTGAATTGCTCCTGGGCCCTGCACTTCAGGGAGAAGTTGAAGCAAGGCAAAGTGAAACCTCTCAGTCCAAGCCCAGTAACATCTCAAGGTGATTAAATATATTATTCCACTTTAGACCCACAATGCTTGGCACTCTCCGTTTACTTGGTTTCAGTTACACTTTATATTCCCTTCTTACCTCTATCTTCTTACCTCTACCACATATCTTCTTCAATGTTCCTCTCCTTCCTCCTCCAGTGGATGCTCCTTGAGTATCTGTTCTCTATGTTCACTTTTATTACTATTTTCATGGCTCAACACGTACTTCCAGACTCCCTTCCTCACCTACATTCCAATTCTAAGAATCTAAGGACCAGCTCCATATCTCAACACATCCAAACCAAAGTTATCTTCATCTCAATACCAGACCACTATTCGTTTTTGTTTTATTTTGTTTTCAGAGACAGGTCTTACTCCATCTCCCAGGCTGGAGTGCAGTGGCTCAATCATGGTTCACTGTAGCCTCAACCTCCCTGGCTCAAGTGATCCTCCCACCTCAGCTTCCTGAGTAGCTGAGTCTACAGGCACACGCTACAACGGCGGCTAATTTTTTTTTTCTTTCTTGAGACAGAGTTTCGCTTTTGTTGCCCAGACTGGAGTGCAATGGTGTGATCATGGCTCTCTGCAACCTCTGCCTCCTGGATTCAAGCGATTCTCCTGTCTTAGCATCCCGAGTAGATGGGATTAACAGGCGCCTGCCACCATGCCTGGCTAATTTTTTTTTTTTT
>NW_012104142.1:29202-33158 GCF_000951045.1 Mandrillus leucophaeus | reverse complement strand
CAAGGCTCACTGTCACACTTTTCCTTAAGCCTCTATAGTTATTGAGGTTTGTAAACCTAAGATCGCTTTCCCCAGGATTCTTGCACAGGGGACAGAGTGACAGAAGCAACACATATTCAAAGCAATCATTTTTTCTTAATTATCTTCTAAGAGGGCCAATGAGAACGAAATCACAGGCGTCACTGCTTAAGGAGAGAAAGAACAGATTCCACGGTGATGCGAGCTTGAGTCTGCCCATCTCTGAGATTCAGGCGCCAACGGGAACGGCTGAGGGGCCACGCGGGGGGGAGGCCCAAAGCCCAGGGCCATCTTTATCCAGGTCGGGAGTGTGGAGGTGGAAATGGTCCCTGAGCGACCTCAGAGGGCCGAGGGCGGCGCGAAGGGAGGCCCTCAGATGATCCGGCCCGGTTCTGACAGGCCATCATCAGGGACAGGCAGTTCCCCTCCCCGCCCAAGCCGGCGCAGCCCAAAAGGAGGCGCGGCCCATGCTCAGCGCACCTTTTGCCTCTCCTTCTTCTGGCTCTCGGACTCCTCCAAGGGTGCTTCCAGCTCCATAATGTCCCCCCAGAGGAGTTTCCCAGGCATTACTGGCCACCGCCGCCTCCCTCGGGGCACAGTGGCCACAACCACCTACGGGCAGCGACAGCGTGAAAGGAAGCGGGGGCAGGGCGGCCGCCCGGCCTTGGCCGTGCGTCACTTCCGGGACACGCACCGCGCGGCGGGGAAAAATAATCCCGGATACTCTCAGTTTAAGTCCTTCCATTGCGCCGCAACTTCTGAACCAATGAGTGTGAGAGATCTCAACCGTCCCACCCTTGTTATGAAGTGATTGGCTACTAGAGTAAAGCCCTAGCCAATCTCCATAAGGAAAGCACGCACTGGTTAGCATAAATAATTCGGTTTATCTTCCCCTCCCCCACTCCGAACTGGTCTCCACGGCACCGCAGGGTCTTTTGGGGGCTTCCCAGTGTTCACTGCTGGGGCTGGGAAGCCCTTCGACGTGGGTAGACACTGTCCGGCGCGCGGTGCGCGGGTGCGTGGGTAGGTCTGCGCTGAGGCCAGTGGGCACCGCCACGCGCCGCCTCGCTATTTGCCGCCGGAAGCTGAAGCCCTCCGCCCCGCCCATTGCGGGGGAGATGTTAACGACCAACGGCTTAGCGCGAGGCCACGGGCCTGGCGACGATGGAGACTGGCTTTGCGCAGTTTGCGGTGGGCCAGATGGGTCGGAGGTGTAGCCGGGAACGGACAGATGTCTGTCCCTGAAGTCTTAAGTTTTCATCGTGAAGTTGGTCCCTGGTTCATTGTGATCCTTCTCACGCTGTCCATTTGACCTAAGAAGAAACCCCAGATAGGAAGGTATTTGTCTGAAGTCCCACAGCCTGTTAGTGGCACAGTCAGGACCAGGGACTTCAGCTCCTGAAGCCGAGATCAGTGCTTTCTCTGCCACATCAACCTGAAAACTTTGTTTTGCAGTGTTTTGGGGAAGATGCTCCCATGAAACTACAGGAAAAACCCGAAGAAGCCTCACATTTTCTGCTAGCCGAAAGAGCCAAAATGTCTTCCACAGAGTATCTGCAGTAAAAAAGGATTTAATTTCAGCGATGGGGATTAACTGCCCGTGAATCACAACCTTACACAAAACTGAAACCTTTGACAATACAAAGGGTAATTTCCTTAGTGTGTTTGTATACCTTTGCTTACTATCACCGAGGCTAGCTAGTTGCCTTTTCACAGTCATTTCTTCATCTCTTCATGATCCTTTCAACCCAGCTACTCAACCCAATGGAGACACAGGGCTACTCATAAACCTCTTGATAACGTCTAGCACACCGCCTTAAAACCTAAGCATCAAACTGTGTCCTAGCAAAATTACAAATTGTTAGGTGTTGTGGAGTTTGGGAATTGGTCCTGAACAGCTGGAACCAGAAATGTTAAATCTGTGATTTTTTCAAGCCTTCTGCATAACTACGGCTTGGCCTGAAGGCAAGGGCTATACGTTTGCATGTAACTTTATGGATTCAGTACTTACAAACACAAGGAGTGTTCAGTAATTGATGATGCAGAAAGGCACCTCTCTTCCTAGGTTATTAGAATAGCTATGCATCTCTAGATCTGCGGTTTTCTACATCCTTTTATCCTAATTCCTCAATCCACTCCCAATTCTACCATAGTAGGGTCTTTATCGCCCTACAACAGGGTATGATGATGTGCATAAAAACACAGTGTTAATATGGCTAAGAATGCCGCACGTAAAATTGGGATAAAAGGAACAGATGTTATTGTCCTGTGGTTGAAGGTTAATAACAGATGAAGTAAAAGTTGAGCTCCTGAGCACTCTGGCATTCATTTGTATGTCAGAGGTCCTAAGAGCGGGCCTGAAAAAAGAAAGGAGTAGATTGTTCAAATCTCCCTATTCAAGTGATTAACAAGTATACGAGTGTTTCAGAATGACCTTCTGTGACTTGCAACACTACAAACTCTGCCTTTCTAAGCCCTAAATTCACTGAACCAAATCTCTGGCTGCGGTCTGGGTCAGGTGGAAAGGGCGAGTATAAACTGATGTGTCAGCAATTTGACCAAGGAGTGGCTTAGCTGAAAAAAATATGTGCCACATTACACATCGGTCTCTGGGGATATCATTTTGCCTCAATCAACTAGAAAACGTGGGAATGGGATGCAGGAATGGAGAACTTTGTTTTCTTCATATTTGCTCCCTCTGTAAATCTCAAGAGATTGTGTCTGATGAGATTTGGGGTTGGGGGGAGGCATACTGTGCATGAATAATTAAAATGCACAACAATTCAAGATACGATCTTATTAGAACATCTTTATTTTCCAAACATCTTACCAGAGTCACTGATACACTCTCTTTTACAACACTTAAGAGTTGGGTGCTTCAATTGCTACTACTGTTACAAGGTCCTATAAAGATTTCCCTTGCCCTTTGCCTCAGCTTGTTTAAACTGACCATTAAGATATAAAAAGAAAAGGGCCGGGCGCGGTGGCTTACGCCTGTAATCCCAGCACTTTGGGAGGCCAGGGCGGGCGGATCACCTGAGGTTGGGAGTTCCAAGACTAGGCTGACCAACATGGAGAAACCCCGTCTCTACTAAAAATAGAAAATTAGCCGGGCATGGTGGCACATGCCTGTAATCCCAGCTACTCTGGAGGCTGAGGCAGGAGAATCGCTTGAACCTTGGAGGTGGAGATTGCGGCAAGCCGTAATCAAGCCATTCCACTCCAGCCTGGGCTACAAGAGTGAAACTCCATCTCAAAAAATATATATATCTATGTCTGTGTGTGTATATATATATACGTGTATATATATGTGTGTATACACACGTATATATATATATATATGATGACTATTTCCAAACTTGCCTCTCTCTAATCTTTTTAGAACTACAGGGCTAGATTAGTTTTACTCTGTAGTTAGAGAGTTGAAGGTAAAAGTCATCAAATAACCATTTTGCATCTGCACGTCAATCTTATGTGACAAGAGGAATTGAACCTTTTTTTTTTTACTTTATCCCAAGCAGCTTTGTCATGAACCATCATTTTAAAATGCTGTGACATGGAAATAGTTTAAGGGGCAGTTAAAAACTGATTTAAGACACACTGGGGTCACAAAATAAGTGTAGAGTGTGGAAAAGCAGAAAGAAAGTAAAGGCAAAGAGAATAGGAGGGAAGGAGGAGGGTATTTTTCCCATTGCCATGGGACCTAAACCAAGTCAGTTCTAAAATCTTGCTAGTAAAGTGAGGAGAGTAAATGCTGGTAGCACAGGAAATTGGATCCGCTGATATAACAGCACCATGGAACTGAGGTACAGAGGTGCTTACATTAGCTTGAGGTTTTGACAGCATTGGAAAAGAGACATCTTTGAGCACATTATCATATGTACATTTATGCATGTATCTAGCGCCTAAATTCAGACTTCTAAATGATTTTTTAAGTG
>NW_012104142.1:27173-28007 GCF_000951045.1 Mandrillus leucophaeus | reverse complement strand
AAAAAAAAAAAAAAAGGCCCGGCCTGGTTCAAGACCAGTCCCAGCACTTTGGGAGGCAGAGGCAGGCAGATCTCGAGGTCAGGAGTTCGAGACCATCCTGGCCAACATGGTGAAACCCCATCTCTACTAAAAATACAAAGATTAGCTGGGCATAGTGGCACGCACCTGTAGTCCCAGCTGCTTGGGAGGCTGAGGCAGGAGAATCGCGTGAATCGGAGGTTGCAGTGAGCTGAGATTATGCCATTGCACTCCAGCCTGGGCAACACAGCGGGACTCTGAAAAAAAAAAAAATAATAAAAAGAAGATTTGAAATTTTGTAACATTTTGTCTGATAAATTGTATTTAGGGATAATTGATCCATGGTCATTATTCTAATCTAAGAATAAGATACAAATGCAGTTTAACCACCACACCAGCATGGGATAGTGTTGTATTACTGAGCTGGTGTAATTTCCACTGTTTGTAGAGAAACGATCTTTTAGCTAGCAAGGAGTTAGAGTAAGGCAAAGGAAATGAGTACAATTTCTATTAGGATTTTTGAAATAATGAAAATACTTTGCAAAAAACCTAGCTATGCCAGAGATTCCTAGGAGTCTGAAATCTCCGATGAGAGAGGATGAATGTTATATGAAATATGAATGTCTGCAATAAGCCCATATTTTGTATATTTTATTCCTACTTATAAGCTATCAACTGAAAACTTGTTAGTTAAAGGCATAATACCTCCCCGTGGCATACTTGGATTTTGATGGCAGATACATCCTATAACCTTCCCAAAGGACTAAATCTGTAATGGAGGAATTCCAGACAACCTGACAAAAACAGGGGACCTGT
>NW_012104142.1:25589-27123 GCF_000951045.1 Mandrillus leucophaeus | reverse complement strand
AGCAGCTTTGTCATGAACCATCATTTTAAAATGCTGTGACATGGAAATAGTTTAAGGGGCAGTTAAAAACTGATTTAAGACACACTGGGGTCACAAAATAAGTGTAGAGTGTGGAAAAGCAGAAAGAAAGTAAAGGCAAAGAGAATAGGAGGGAAGGAGGAGGGTATTTTTCCCATTGCCATGGGACCTAAACCAAGTCAGTTCTAAAATCTTGCTAGTAAAGTGAGGAGAGTAAATGCTGGTAGCACAGGAAATTGGATCCGCTGATATAACAGCACCATGGAACTGAGGTACAGAGGTGCTTACATTAGCTTGAGGTTTTGACAGCATTGGAAAAGAGACATCTTTGAGCACATTATCATATGTACATTTATGCATGTATCTAGCGCCTAAATTCAGACTTCTAAATGATTTTTTAAGTGTTTAACCTTTAGTCTCATTGTTTCTGTAGTCAATTACTTTCTGGGTGTTTTCAACCAAGTAGTAGGAGAGAGTCATATTAGTCTTCCCAGAAGAGGGCACCATTATCCAAGTAATGTTTGGAAGGAAGCTGCTTGTGCTAAAGAGGAAAAAATGTTGCTAAGATTTCAAAGGGGAGAAAGTCCTGTAACACACCAGCAAAGTAATCATGAATTTGTCTTTGATGCCCCCATTCTTGTTTCATGACATTCACGTCTCTCTTCCCCACCCCTGTTAAGCAATAGCCTGTTTTCCCAACACCCAAAAAGCCTTAGTAGCTGTAGATAGGTTCTCAAAATACCATGGTTCCCAATCTTTTCCCTTCTACAGGCTCTTTCCATTGCTCTTCCTCATGGACTTGACACTTTGGTTTGGTGGGTGTGTGTGTATGTGTGTGTGTGTGTTGTGTGCGCGCGCGCGTGCGCGCACGGCTACATGAAAAAAGATCTGGGGCCAGGCGCGGTGACTCACGCCTATAATCCCAGCACTTTGGGAGGTTGAGGTGGGCAGTTCACCTGAGGTCAGGATTTCGAGACCAGCCTGGTCAACATGGTGAAACTCC
Organism: Mandrillus leucophaeus; assembly: GCF_000951045.1. NCBI lineage: Eukaryota > Metazoa > Chordata > Mammalia > Primates > Cercopithecidae > Mandrillus > Mandrillus leucophaeus. The sequence continues at coordinate 26,102 of NW_012104142.1, read as the reverse complement.
ATCTCTACAGAAAATATGAAAATTAGCCGGGCGTGGTGGCACTTGCCTATAATCCCAGCTACTTGGGAAGATGAGGCAGGAGAATCACTTGAACTCAGGAGGTGGAGCTTGCAGTGAGCAGAGATTGCGCCACTGCACTCCAGCCTGGGTGACAGAGTGAGACTTCATCTCAAATAAATAAATAAATACTAAAAAAATAAAGGAAACATGAAAAAGGATTTGGGCCAAGCATGGTGGCTCACACCTGTATTCCCAGCACTTTGGGAGGCCGAAGCAGACAGATCACCTGAGGACAGGGGCAGGAGTTCAAGACCAGCTTGGTATGGCCGGGCGCGGTGGCTCAAGCCTGTAATCCCAGCACTTTGGGAGGCCGAGACGGGCGGATCACGAGGTCAGAAGATCGAGACCATCCTGGCTAACACTGTGAAACCCCGTACAAAAAAAAAGTACAAAAAAAAAATTAGCCCGGCGAGGTGGTGGGCGCCTGTAGTCCCAGCTACTCCAGAGGCTGAG
>NW_012104142.1:540-24540 GCF_000951045.1 Mandrillus leucophaeus | reverse complement strand
ATATTTTATTCCTACTTATAAGCTATCAACTGAAAACTTGTTAGTTAAAGGCATAATACCTCCCCGTGGCATACTTGGATTTTGATGGCAGATACATCCTATAACCTTCCCAAAGGACTAAATCTGTAATGGAGGAATTCCAGACAACCTGACAAAAACAGGGGACCTGTATAGTGGGCCATGAATTTACCTATCAAGCAAGTTTTGTCACTATAAAATATATTAAAATACATGCATATATATGTATAATAATATTAGGTACCTCCTGCATTGGGCACTTTTTTTTTTAAGACCTGAAGCCATTCCACAGCCGTGCCTGCAGTGGGGTTGCTCAGGCCTACATTGGGCACTTTTGATAGGTCATCCCCCAGCCTCACCACAATCCCGTAAGTGAGACATCATTACTATCTCTCTTTTACAGACGAGAAAACCAATTCAGAGGAATCTGGTGACTTGCTCCATCACACAGCTACGAAGGATTTGGAATTGAAATTCAAACCTGTGTCCGACTCCTAAGCTCAGATCATTAAGCTGCCTCAAGAAAACAGTTTTCTCGTTACAGAATAGACTGCATTAGGAAAGATAAATCAATAACTAACGTTGTCACAAAAAGCAGTTATTACTGGGGAGAAAAATGCAGGTCAACTATTTTAGAGAATAATCTCCCATCTGTAATGTCTGTGTTATATGATAAGTTTCATAGGAGAAAATTTTACTGGTTTCATAATGAGCTTGATTCATTTAATACATTCATTTAAAACAGGCAGAGTGTCATAATGCATCCAGTGGCAAAATTAGATGGACTTCATCAGTTGCACAACATGGCAAAACCACATCTCCTAAAAAAAAAACAAATTAAAAACCTTATAGTTGGAAGGATTCTTCAAAATCATATAGTTCAGCCAGCCAGTTAAACTAAGTTCTGGAAATTGCTCTGCAACATATCAGTAAAGGGATCACCAAGCCTCTGCTCGAATGCCCTAAACAATGGGAAATTCATTCTTTTCCAAAGCTGCCTACTTCATCTTCAGACAGCTTTTGTCTAATAGAAAATTCTGCCAGGCACAGTGGCTCACACCTGTAATTCCAGCACTTTGGGAGGCCCAGGTGGGAGGATTGCTTGAGGACAGGAGTTCAAGACCAGCCTGGCCAACATAGTGAGATCCTGTCTCTACAAATAATAAAATTAGACAAGCCTGGTGGCTTACACCCATAGTCCCAGCTACTCGGGGGGTAAAGTGGGAGGATCAGTTGAGTCCAACAGGTCGAGGCTGCAGTGTGCTGTGATTAGTCCACTGTACTCCAGCCTGAGTGACAGAGACCCTGTCTCAAAAAAAATTTTTTTCATTGTTAAAATACTTCTCTTAACCTCCATTCACTGGTGGTGATTCCATGCTGTAAGGCCCCCTAAAACAATACTCTCACCTCTACTTCCCCTACAAGTCTTTTCTATTCCAGATTACCCACCTCTCTTGGTACTTGCAGCAGGGTTTACACTGTCGTGACAACAATTAATCTTGTCAGAATGCAATGGTATGTCAGTCAATTGGGGTCCACTGAAAACCAGTAGTCAAGAGTGAGTGGTCTGACCACTGCAAAAGAGAGCAGTGAATGTCATTTGCTCTTCCACAGGGACTGCACAAAGTTCTCCAGTGCTGGTCTTCTCTCTGGACTTCATTGTTGTCACTATGGTGAGAGTCAGACAGAGACACTCTCCAATTATTCAATCATTCACGCCTGTAATTCCAACACTTTGGAAGCTGAGGCAGGTGAATCACGAGGTCAGGAGTTCGAGACTAGCCTGGTCAACATAGTGAAACCCTGTCTCTACTAAAAATACAAAAAGTTAGCCAGGCATGGTGGTGCACACCTGTAATCCCAGCTACTCAGGAGGCTGGGGCAGGAGAATCGCTTGAACTTGGGAGGCAAAGAGGTTGCATTAAACTGAGATTATGCCATTGCACTGCCGCCCTGGCAGCAGTGCAAGACTCTGTCTCAAAAAAAAAAAAAAAGAAAGAAAGAAAGAAAGAAAGGAAAAGAAAAGAAAAGAAAAGAAAAAACATTCCCTCAATCATCTTCTCGACATGCTGAAACCAGTCTTGATTGCTCCATGTTCCCCAAACCCAAGAGAATTGACCATTCCACTACTTGGTCTGAAAAGGTTTAACAGAGAAAATTCTAGGTCTTACCATGAGTGGAAATGGACCAAAATGCAGATGAATTGCTAAATGTCTACCAGACTCCTTCCACCTTTCTCTAAACCTCTCGTTCAGAACTTCTCTTTTACTCCCAAGCCATTCGGTAACCATTCTGCTTCCCTTCTATCTCCACGTTCTATCTCCACTTTCTATCTCCACCATCTGACTTCTCACTGCCATCTACAAATCACTTGAACTCAGGAGATAGAGCTTGTAGTGAGCCGAGATGGCTCCACTGCACTCCAGCCTGGGTGACAGAGCTAGACTCCATCTCAAAAAAAAACAAAAAACAAAAAGGAAAAAACATTCTGATCTGCTTGTTGCTCTGGTTGCTAAATCTTAAAAAAAAAAAAAAAAAAAAAAAAAAAAGGCCAGTACAGTGGCTCATGCCTGTAATCTCAGCACTTTGGGAGGCAGAGGCAGGCAGATCTCGAGGTCAGGAGTTTGAGACCATCCTGGCCAACATGGTGAAACCCCATCTCTACTAAAAATAGAAAAATTAGCTGGGCGTGGTGGCATGCGCCTGTAGTCCCAGCTACTTGGGAGGCTGAGGCAAGAGAATCACTTGAACCCAGGAGGCGGAGGTTGCAGTGAGCCGAGATCGTGACTCTGCACTTCAGCCTGGCGACAGAGCAAGACTCTTGTCTCAAAAAAAAAAAAAAAAAAAGGACAGTGTAATCCTCTATCCAGCTTCTGGTTGGTCTGTTCATTTTAGGAGTTGCAAGAGCATCAGGACGAGAAGGCAGAGCTGCAGAAGATCTGTGAGGAGCAGGAACAACCTCTTCAGGAAACGGGCCTGCACCTCAGCCAGTAAGAACCCCACTCCCCTCGTCTGCAACTGCAGGCACACCAGTCTACCCACCATGTCCCTCAGGCCCCAAACCTACCTCCTTTTGGCGAAAGGAGGGTGGGCCATTTAGGAGCCCAGTCTGCTGTTCACAGATGAGCTCTCAGGAAGCCAGGCCTCAGAAGGACCTGAGGACTGATTTCTGCTAACCATATGGGGATGTCAGTCAGCTCTTAGTTAATTCATCAAGTATGTTCACTCCTGGTGACCAGGACACTCCTATTGCTTAGCTTCATATCCAGGGCCTTAGGGAACAGATGGGCAATGAGAGAATTGCTTGGTCAGCCTACAGTCAGGCCAGAGGGAGCGTGGCTGGTTTGAGAATGGAAGCCTGGCATGGTAGAGGTGCACTCACCGGCCTTGCGCAGTACAGCCCCCTTCCTTTCGGGGAACTGGCCACTGTATCTGCCAGAGTCCATCTGTGTGCTGCAGGTGCTGATGGGATGCAGACCCTGGCAGTTCTGCTCCCGTCTGACTTGACAGCTCCCCTCCTTGGTGTCCCAGTCTAGACACGTTGCTCTGGACACCTGGGCCTTGGGGTAGATCACACTGCGGATTGTGGAACTTGCCCATTTATGTGATGGTTGCATTTTCAACAGTGGGTAGCTTTTTCTCCTTGAGTCAGGACTCATGGTTGCAAGTAACAGAAATCCAACTCAAAGTGGTTTAAGCAAAAGAAGCCATCAGGAATCGACCTCTCTCTCCTACCTCTGCTATCCTGTCTACCTCACAGGTGGGTCTGGACCTTGTAGGGGCAAAACAGCACTCAGCAAAAACACCTATCAGAGGAACAAAGTCCCTCTTCTTTCTGCATAGCTCCCAAGATCACCCGAGGTTGATTCTCTGCTACCGAGTACCCATGCCTGACATAATCACCATGACCAAGGAGATGGGGCTCACGACCTCAGCACAGCCTGGGCTCAGGTCCAGCACTGCATATATTTGACCAGAAAAGGTCCACACATGGAGACCAAAATGAGAATCAGCTCGAAACACACTAGTGTATAGATGCGTGCAGCCTTAGAATTTTTCTCACAGTCTAGAAATTTGTAGAGTCTAGTACTATTAAGAAAATAGGCCAGGCACAGTGGCTGACGCCTGTAATCCCATCACTTTGGGAGACTGAGGTGGGCAGATCACCTGAGGTCAGGAGTTCGAGACCATCCTGGCCAACATGGTGAAACCCGGTCTCTACTAAAACTACAAAAATTAGCCAGGCATGGTGGCAGGCACCTGTAATCCCAGCTACTCAGGAGGCTGAGACAGCGGAATTACTTGAACCCGGGAGGCATAGGTTGCAGTAAGCCGAGATTGCGCCATTGCACTCCAGCCTGAGTGACAAAAGCATCAGTCTCAAAAAAAAAAAAAAAAAAAAAAAGTAGCTGGTCAAAGAATATGATATATCTGGTGGGAATGTGGTCTGTTCACTCCCAGATGCAGGTGCTGTCCACTTGCCATCTCTCCTACGCCCCTTACCTTTCTAGACTAGCCCATGGCCACCGCTCCCTCCCCTCCCACCCTCCGCCCTGCCTGCCACTGACTCAGCTGAGTGCCCTGTGCTGCTCTGGCCTGTCAACTTGCTGTGCTCTGGCCCCTGTTCCTCCCCAACCCCCAGGGAGTGAAGCAAGGCCCAGTGTCTGTCCCCATGCTTAGAGCATAGGCCAGCTGTGAGGGCATCCCAAGAGCACTCACCAGAAGCAGACGTGGAACAGAGGCTGGTGTGGAGCTGGCTTCTGGGGTTTGCAGCCAGTGTTTTCCTCTTTACATTGGATGGACAGCAAGGCAGTGTCATAGGTCCCCTCTTAGTGGACCATAGACCTTGAAACTGTGGATGGTCTCTAATCTTTAAAATGTATCATTGTGGCCAGGTGTGGTGGCTCATGCCTGTAATCCCAGCGCTTTGGGAGGCCGAGGTGAGTGGATCACCTGAGGTCGGGAGTTCGAGACCAGCCTGACCAACATGGAGAAACCCCATCTCTACCAAAAATATAAAATTAGCCAGGCGTGGTGGAGTGTGCCTGTAATCCCAGCTACTCAGGAGGCTGAGGCAGGAGAATTGCTGAACCTGGGAGGCGGAGGTTGCAGTGAGCTGAGATCACGCCATTGCACTCCAGCCTGAGCAACAAGAGTGAAACTCTGTCTCAAAAACAAAAAAATGTATTGTTGCACTTTGTAGCCACCTGGCGCTACTGGCTCACCTAGCTTCCGAATCCCAGTGTGAGGCTGCCTGGTCACCATTCCCTCCCAGAGAGTGCTGTGGGTATCACAGTATCAGTTGTATGCAAACCCAGACAGGGCTACCTGAGGAGTTGCTTTTGTGCTCTCTCCCCTCTTCCCTTCTTCCTCTTGCAAGCCTATACTGGATGACAGAGATGGCAAAGCCTCTTCGCAGACCCTACATTAGCTTCAGGAACAGTTTTCCAGTTTCATTATCTTGGGAACATCTGGATTCTTCCTAAATTGTGTTTCCCAGAGCTCTTGTATGTTCAGTTTGCCATCTTTACCTGGCTTCCCAAGGTCTGTCCATCTGGGCAGCCTCTTCTGATCCTGTTAATCTGCTGGCCTATTTCCTATTTCTGTAGCCGGACCCAGAAGGGAAGGAGCTGCCTCCCAATCTTTAGTAAAAGCCACAGAGATTTTTCTAAATGTCCTGATGCTGTTTTCTAATCCCTCCCTTAGAAGTCTAGCCTGTGTTTCCCAGAGACCTGCCATTTTGTCACTTAGATTAGTCTGATGATAGTTCAGACTAATCTCAGTTTTTAAGAAAGACTCAGGCCAGGCTGGGCATGGTGGCTCACACCTGTAATTCCAGCACTTTGGGAGGCCGAGGCAGGTGGATCACTTGAGGTCAGGAGTTCAAGACCAGCCAGGCCAATATGGTGAAACCCCATCTCTAGTACAAGTGCAAGAAAATAAGCCGGGAGTGGTGTCAGGTGCCTGTCATCCCAGCTACTTGGGAAGCTGAGGCAGGAGAATCGCTTGAACCCAGGAAGCAGAGGATGCAGTGAGCCGAGATTACCCCACTGCCTCCAGGCTGGGCGACTCAGCGAGACTCCATCTCAAACAAAAGGAAGGAAGGAAGGAGGGAAGGAGGGAAGGAGGGAGGGAGGGAGGGAGGGAGGGAGGGAGGGAAGGAAGGAAGGAGAGAGAGAGAAAGGAAAGAGGCTCAGGCCTATAATCCCAGCACTTTGGAAGGCTGAGGCAGGCAGATCACTTGAGGTCAGGAGTTCAAGACCAGCCTGGGCAACATGGTGAAACCCTACCTCTACAAAAAATACAAAAATTAGCCAGACATGATAGCACGCACCTGTAGTCTCAGCTACTTGGGAGGCTGAAGTGGGAGGATCACTTGAGCCCAGGAGGTCAAGGCTGCAGTGAGCCATGATTGCACCACTGCATTCCAGCCTGGGCAACAGAGCGAGACCCCGTCGCCAAAAAAAAAGATCAGAGTGTTTCCCCAAATTGCACAAACTTCATTTTATTTGGTTTAATTCTGCCAATTTAGACCATGTTCAGTCCTGTCTCTTAAGTAAACAAAAGAATTCTTCTGACACTAACAAGAATGGAGCAAGAACAAATGGGTGTGCCCTCTGAGCTTGCTCCTTCCAGACAGCAGGCAGCAGAATGGAGGCCGGGGAGAAGCCTGCAGACTCAGGCTCCTGCTGGGGAGAGCAGTAGAGACTAGCGCAGAACAGGGCCAGGTCTTGGACTTCTGGCCTTAGGCCATCCTCTGGCCTCAGCCTCCCTCAAAGTGGTTTTGAGCCCCTGCAGGCTAAGCGTTGTGTTCTTGTGCCAGATGCAGTCCCAGGCTCAGCCGCAGCCCTCAGCAGACGGGAGCCAGTGTGATGAGGCGACTCTGGGATTGTACAGAGGCCGAAGGCATTTTAACAACTCATATTCTGGATCTCCTCACAAGTCCGTTATCCTCACAAAGCTAGTCATGGGAGTCAGCCGTGTTAGGGATTCAGAGCCTCACACTCTCTCACTGCTGTGAAATGGCCTTTTTCCCCTTAGGTCCAAGCTGAAGATGGAAGATATAAAAGAAGTGAACCAGGCACTGAAGGTACTGGCTTGCTAAGAACCACTTTGCTGTCAGCTTGCACTGATGGCCTGTGTGCTCCTACGTTTAAGTATCCCAACAGTCAGGTGTGAGGGTGTGTGGCTGAGGCAGTGGTGGTGATGACGTGTTTACAGAGAACCAAACGCTGCTCAGAAGTGTGCCCCTCGGCTGAGGGCGATGCTGACAGGTGGCAGGGCCAAAGCTGAACCTAAGTCTTCTGACTCCAGTTCTTCTGCCATCAGCTTTGAAAATAGGCCTGATGGGTATTCTTAAAGGAGGAAGCAGGTGGCAGAGGAGAGACCCGCGGATATCTTTTAACAGTGAAAAACAGGCTGGCCGGGCGCGGTGGCTCACGCTTGTAATCCCAGCACTTTGGGAGGCTGAGGCAGGCGGATCACCACGTCAGGAGATAGAGACCACGGTGAAACCCCATCTCTTCTAAAAATACAAAAAAGTTAGCTGGGCATGGTGGTGGGCGCCTATAGTCCCAGCAACTAGGGATACTGAGGCAGGAGAACGGCATGAACCCGGGAGGCGGAGCTTGCAGTGAGCCGAGATCCGGCCACGGAGCTCCAGCCTGGGTGACAGAGCGAGACTCCGTCTCAAAAAAAAAGAAAAAAAGAAAAGAAAAGAAAAGAAAAGAAAAGAAAAGAAAAGAAAAACAAAACAGGCCCTTCTGTTGAAGTGAGGGCCAGAGGCCAGCCAGCCCCACTGCAGTGCTCTGTGCCATTGCTAGGGACCACTCAAGCCAAGCCCGGAGTTGGGCCAGGTTTGCTCATCCTTGTGGAGAGGGCAGAATCGCACATTCCACTGAAGAGCAGCAGCTTGCAGGTGGCCTGGTGCAGGTGCAGGTGCGAGTGCCAGGCTGAGCTGCAGGGCAGAGAGTATGGGAGAGGAGGCAGACATTCAGGGTCATGGTAGCCTGGCCTTCAAGATGGCCTTACCTGCAGGAGCGTCCACCCTATGGCCTCAGCTGTGCCATGGCAGCAATGCAAAAGCAGTCCCTTTCCACACTCTTCCACGTGGTGCAGAGCAGGGACCCTAATGTCTCTGGGCATCTAACTTCCAAGTGCCAGGTCAGGGGCAGCAACTAACAGCAGCCTGGACTTCTAGGTAACATCAGTTTCACAGCATTAGAGGAAGGATAAAAATCATAAAACAGGACTCTAGAGCCGCCAGAGCTCTTTGATGTCAGGATGAATGTCCTGGGCACACACTGGCAGCCCCAAGGGTATGTGACTCTAGCTCAGTCATGAGGATCTGTTTGTCAGCAAGAAAATCACATCCAGCAGATGCTAACAGGGTCAGAAAAGTACCTCATGCCTTTGACTTCTCTGGAACACTCCAGTCCCTAAGCCTGAATAAATCACAGGTACTGCTTTTCCCTGCGAAAGCCCTCCCAAGAGCCACCTTTCAAAGCCTCGGCCGCCTCCCCTGTGGAATGGAGTCCGTCTGCTCCCCAGGGCTGTTCAAGAATCAGGGTTTTGGCCCGCATAGAGAAGGGCTTCCTTAGGCCTGTGGGACACGGTGCCCACCGTCCATTACCTTCTGTCTCTCCACAGGGATCAGCGTCAGCAAGTGTGCCAGTCTCACTCAGATTTGGCCCTTCTCCCCCACCTGCCAGTTCAGCTAGTCACTTTGGCCAGTGTCTCCGGCAGGGTCTAGGGTTGCAGGCACTAGAAGCTCACTCTGCTTACTTCAGCCAAAGGGAACTCATTGAAAGTGGCTGTGCGCCTGAGTGAGCGGATGCTGGAGACTGCCTTGAGGCCCCAGGGCAGCCTGCAGAGGCCAGGAGGTGGAGCATGGAGCTAGGACGCAGGAATCCCGGCTGCGGCTGCGGCCAGACCAGAAAAGGGCCCCTTGATGACAGTGCTGTGAAGCCACATCTGATGGAGAAAAAACAGTGCCTCACTAGGAAACAGGTGCTATGAGGGACAATGGATGCAGCCAGAACACAACTATCCACTCATCAGGGGCTTAGACAGAAAGTAGATTCTAGAATGTCCTTTCCTCTTCAGGGCCATGCTGGCTGAAAGATGACGAAGCGATGCACTGTAGGCAGTGTGAAAAGTTCTCCGTTTCCCAGAGAAATGTATGTGGGGGCTCCACCCACCCTCCCAGTGCCCTGAGTCATTGCCCGCTGAGATTCCCCTTTCTCTGGTTCCAGAAGCCCGCATCAGACCAGGCTCACTGCCCTGTGACTGTGCTCACTGGTTGGCAGATGGGCAGCCCCACCTCTCCTGCTTGCCTGTGCAGATGGCTTTCCATCCTGGCAACCTCTTTCTGGGAGGCCTTGGCCAGTCATAGGCCCTTGGTCTCCAGCACATCCTTTCAGTGATTGACAATGAATTTTGGGGAGATGGGGCTCCTTGTGTGCAGAGCTGCTCCAGGGGAGTGTCATTGCAAATGCTATGCAGCAGGACCAAAATCTGGCCCAACTTAGGCAAAAACAGAATCTATGGGGAACCTATAGGGCAGTAGGTCACCAAAAATCACTTGTGATCTAGGCAGGGTGCTTGCCCTTGCCTTTTAGGTTCTGGAAACAAGGTCCTGGGCTCACCCTTGGGTCCAGGGTTGACAGGGCCTTATTAACAGTCTCACCGAGACCAGCTGGGTAGGAGAAGAGCTGGGTATAAGCAAACCTGGGAGCTAAAGGAAATACTACCAGCGCCACCTCCCTTCCGGCCACAGCCGTGTTCTGTCTATTCCCATCAATAGCCTACCTCTGTGGAAAAGAGGAAGACACAGCTACCCCCACCCCCACCCCACCACCCGCCCCCCAAGTTTCAGGCAGTGCCTCACAGTAAGCTCAGAGCTAGAAACCATGTCCTGAGGCTGCCTTTGAGATGACATGTGTCTGCAAGGCCTGGCTGTCCCCATCTGTGGAGTCACAGAAGCAAAGGCTGCACAGGTGCTCATGTCGGTGTCTTATTAGGACCCAGGGAACCTGTTTAGAAAGTGAAAGACCCACTCCCACCCCCTTGGAATGCAGCAAAGAGAACGAACCAGACTCTTCCTGTAACATGGACTAGCAGCTCACTGGCTTAGTAAAGTACAGCAAAAGTAAACTTTTTGTCTTAAAAAGACCCTTAGGCCAGGCGCGGTGGCTCACGCCTATAATCCTAACACTTTGGGAGGCCAAGGCGTGTGGATCACGAGATCAGGAGTTCAAGACCAGCCTGGCCAAGATGGTGAAACTCTACTAAAAAAATAGAAAAACTAACCAGGCACGGTGGCAGGCGCCTATAATCCCAGTTACTTGGGAGGCTGAGGCAGGATAATCGCTTGAACCTGGGCAGCAGAGGTTGCAGTGAGCCGAGATTGTGCCACTGCACCCCAGCCTGGGTGACAGAGACTCAAAAAAAAAAAAAAAAAAAGACCCTTATGCATCCATCCTCAGGAACACAGCCTCACCGACAGTGCCAAACCCTGTGGGTCCCCAGGGGCCAACCAGGGGCTTGAGAAATGTGTTCTCTCCCAAGAGAATCAAAGGAAAAAAATCAAATTTCTTGCCCAGCCACTGGCACTCCAGAAGATAGTGTGCTGGAACCAGAAGCTCTCACCTTTCCGTGATTTGTTTGGAATTAACTCCTCTGGATGGAAACTTCCGTCATACTTGGTTACATCACGGCTCTGGTTCAGATGTAACATCATGATTTTGCTACTATCATTTTTCACTTTTCAAAGAATTTAATCTATTTTACAGCAGTTCAGTTCTGCTAGTGAGTAGTTTTCCTCTCCCACCTCCCTTCTAAAAACCTGATTTGTGCACAGCATTTGACACACATGGGGTCTGTCAGTGTGCCTTCTCTGCTTCAGTCAAGAGATCTGCCATTCCATGCCCTGTGACTACCTGTCGTTGGCCCTGCAATAAAATCATTTATTTTTCACTCTGGCACATGCAGAAGCCTGTGTCAGCTTCCAAAGAGCCCACCACATCCTCACCTCCAGCCTACTACTGGAGGAGGCCTCAGCGCACCCCTTGTTCCCCAGCCCAGTGTGAGCAGGAGGTGCTGCCCTAGAGCCTGCAGGACTGTGCCTGGTGAGCCAAGGGCAGTTTGCAGGGTCAGCCTGCCATCAACAGGCAGAGGAAGTGACCCCAAGCCTGTCACCAAAGTGCAAGAGTAGTTCACATAATTGGGAGTTTGATAGGTTACAGATAGAGACACCTGTGGAAAGGCACTTGCCAGGCAGCCATTTTTTACATTTCAAATGCAGTGCTAGGACTGGCTTCCAGTCCTTCCCTCAGAGACCCCCCACTTCAAAGAGCCAATGGCCCGGGGATCTCTTTGGGTAGAGATAACAGTAGAGATAACAGCCTTGTCAAGTCCAGACAGCCAGCAGTCAGTCCTTCACCTCTATACATACACCTTGTCCTCGACCCTACCTTCGCTTCCCACCAAATCCAGGCCTCAGGATCCCACCCCTCCTCCGGGCTCTTCCCACGAAGCAGGCTCCTCCATGACCTGGTCAGCCCTGGTAGATGCTTGCATGGCACCCTCAACTGAGATTCCTCCTCTGCCACTCACTCCCTCAGACCGCTCTAAAGATGGAAAAGATGGCAGCTTGGGGAAGGCTCAAGGATTCACCCTCCATCCTATACAGCTTAGGACTGTGCGGCCAGACTTCAAGACGAGGTCTGCCCTGCTCCAAAGCATGTCCTAGCAGGTTTCCAACCCTATTAGGGAAGCACATTGGCAGCCCTCCCCTTCCCTCACCTCACTGTAGCAGCTGCGTCTCACACAAGGCCAAACTTTCAGAAAAAACTGCCTATCACTCACTACCCCCAACTGGCATATATGACATCTGTGCCTTTTCTTTTTCTTTTTCTTTTTTTTTTGAGACGGAGTCTCGCTCTGTCGCCCAGGCTGGAGTGCAGTGGTGTGATCTCGGCTCACTGCAACCTCTGCCTCCTGGGTTCATGCCATTCTCCTGCCTCAGCCTCCCGAGTAGCTGGGACTACAGGTGCCCACCACCACGCCTGGCTAATTTTTTGTATTTTTGTAGAGATGGAGTTTCACAGTGTTAGCCAGGATGGTCTCGATCTCCTGACCTCATGATCCGCCTGCCTCGGCCTCCTAAAGTGCTGGTATTACAGGTATGGAGCCACTGCACCTGGCCTATGCCTTTTCAATACACCCAGTTTGGACCCCTAACTTGCTGGGCAGCCTTAGGCAAGTCAGTTCATTTGAGTCTGAGCTCTCTTCTGCACACACAAAAGCAGAATAATCTATCACTCCCCCTACTTCAAGTCTGTTCTGTTCTGTTCAGCTCAATCAAAACATGCAGGAGGTTCCCACCTCTGTGCCTGACACTTTATTTTTAAGTGAAAATTTATCATACCATTTTCAAAGTTGGCAATATTTGGTCAAGATAACTTTCCTACTCAGAAATTCAAACATATTCCAAGCCCTAACTTTGGAATCTCCAGTCTCTGTTCTGGTGCCATACCACCTTTACCCAGCCTGAGAAATGAAGGATAGATGTTCTAAGACAGCACTTCCCAAGTCAACTGAGGTAGGGGTGAGTGGTCAGGATTTTGTTTAAAATGCAGATTCCAACTGACAATGTCAGGAGGTTAAGTCACTGCAAACAAGCTATGGAGCACAAGATTCCAAAGAACTATAATGCTTCTAGACTTTTTTTTTTTTTTTTTGAGACAGAAATTTTGCTCGTCGCCCAGACTAGAGTACAACGACGTGATCTTGGCTCACTGCAACCTCTGCCTCCCGGGTTCAAGCGATTCTCCCCTGCCTCAGTAGCTGGGATTACAGGTGTGCACCACCACACCCAGCTAATTTTTGTATTTTTTAGTAGAGACAGGGTTTTACCACGTTGGCCAGGCTGGTCTCAAACTCCTGACCTCAGGTGATTCGCCCACCTCAGCCTCCCAAAGTGCTGAAATTACAGGCGTGAACCACCGTGCCTGGCCTAGACTCACTTCTTAAAAGCCACACGGCTCTGGATTTAGTTTAACCTTACTCCGAGTTCCTAGTTCTAGTCCCTTCTCTGACAGGGCAAGCTTTATCCCTAAATGTACCACAGTTAACTAAAGGACCCAGAGAAGGAACCCTCAAGCCTTCTCAATACTGGGCCTCAATACCAAACTCGATTAACACAAGATCTCAAGGGCAGTAACCAGGCTTAGAATACAACTCAACAACTCTCAACACTGCCTCCCCACTGAAAACTGCTGCTCTCTCTAGACCTGCTGAAGACAAAACCAACAATACACATTCCAGACCCTTCCCTCTGCTAGTGTCCAGTCCTAGTAGGGCAACCTGGTAGGGCAAGCAAGGTAGGATCTGCAAAGCCCTCCATGTCTCCTGCATGCACTGCTCCTGTGGGCAGATGGTTAGAAATGACCGATACTAAGCCACTCTGTCCACCCTACCTAGCCCTAACCCAACAACAAACTCAAGAAAAGCTTCAGTGTAGTCACAGGAAAGAGAAAGCTTATCTACTTTGCTTTAAAGGGCACAAGCCTATGTGACAGCCTAGCTCAGACGCTACATTCTAATTTCATTATCAGGGACTTGAATCCAATGGGATGAAAGAGTAGCATCGGTTCCCAAACTGCAGTGCCCCTAAGCATCTACTGAAGGAACTCTGGGACCACACTTTTCAGGACTACTTTAAAGCAGCTTGAATACTTCTGATTTCACCAATAGCTCACGTTGGAGCTCCAAACTACCAAAACGGGGATATATTTAGAGTTCATTTCAACTAGTCCTATTAGCTCTCAACCACTATCCATCATTTTACCTCAGGAGATTTACATGGAATTTTGCTTCCAGGTGGAATTTTTAGGAATGAGCCAAAAATACAAAATTCAAAACCTCAATCTGAAAACCATCTGTGAAGGTTGGGCACAGTGGCTGAAGCCTAGAATCCCAGCACTTTGGGAGGCCGAGGTGGGCAGCTCACATGAGGTCAGGAGTTGGAGACCAGCCTGGCCAACATTGTGAAACCCAGTGTCTACTAAAAATACAAAAAAATTAGCCTGGAGTGATGGCAGGCGCCTGTAACCCCAGCTACTTGGGAGGCTGAGGCAGGAGAATGGCTTCAGCCTGAGGTGAAGATTGCAGGTGAGCCGAGATCACACCACTGCAATCCAGCCTGAGACAAGAGTAGGACTCCTCCTCGGGAGCGGGGAGGGAACCATCTGTGAACGCCTCGGGAGGGAGGGGAGGGAACCATCTGTGAGCTGGAGACATCTATACAACAGCCTCAACTGCCAAGCCGCTCTGCCACAGCCAGAGATGTGGCCCTGGGCCCCATGTGAGCACAGAGCACCAAGACTCAGTTCACATGGCACTGAAGCACAGATGAGATACAGTGCAGTTTTTAAAAGGATTTATTTGACAAGTTTCACTTAGCGCAATATACCTAAAAGGAAATCACACTACAATGAAAGATTTACATCAAGGCCTCAGAATTTCATACAAACACCAAGACCAAAATCACCAAGACCAAAATCCTAAAGTATTGGTATTGCATGTTAAATTTTTCCCATTAACTTAAAAAAAAAAAAGGCTTAAACTTATGTGCCTCACAGGTTACTAAATGAAACTAAAATTAATAAACATGCCAAAATGTTTCATTTTTAATTGTAGACACAGCTCCTATATTGAGTTTTACAAAAAAATAAAAGCATGTCTTTCAACATGCATCCAGTGTTCAATGTAACGTGACAAAGGGCAACATTTAACATAATCCAACTGCTTTTACCTAAATACACTTACTGCTTAAGTATATCCTATAACTAACTTGAGAAAAGCTGGAACTTAAGTTTAACAGTTACAGTTTACTCAGCTTCACTGTTACATCCTAGATAGTACTATATTCAAAAATACTGGGCCTTAAGTCCTCATAACAATCCTGATTTCCACTTACAGAGTAAGCGTAAATCACAAGCTTGTACTGCAGAAACTGTTAAACTGAAGTTTTTTTTTCTTTTAAAAAAAAGAAGTTGACCAAGAGTCAGTGATCAGGATCGATCAATTACATTCCCCATCCACCACGCATACTGGACATGCTAGATATCCCTCCCATTCCATTCACGTCCATAGATGCACGGCTTCCACTACTGTAGTAGCTGCTGTTCATTGCTCCTTGGTTACCTGCAGAGAGATCAATTTGACAAGTTAGGAGTAATGTCAGACTACCAGTCAAATAAAATATAGTATTCCAAGAAAAAGTTTAAGAAGTATACAAGTACAAATGGCTGCTGTCCAAGTGGTGAGACGCATGTTTGGGAAAGGGGAATCCCGACTCCAAACGAGCCTCAATTAACCCCTTTTCTCTGCAGTACCAACTTGCCAGACTCTTGTGCCACCATTTTAACAAATTCTTCAGGATCAACGTGAACAATTAAGTTTAAAGGAAAACTAGTATTTTTCAAAAACTGCAAAATTACTTCGTATTTTTAAAGCTAAACAAGGCATCTTTTTAAAACATTTACCATAAACATTCACAATGTGTCCCTCAAATGGCATTTGGGAAAAGGAAACACAGGAGAAGTCTCTTGCTTTTCCTATTCATGGTGGGCAGGAAGTGTGACAACCAAGTTGGACTAAAGGCAACTCACTGTGCCCAAATGGCAGCCTCTATGGAGTTAAGTCAGAGTCATTGACTGCTATAGAAAATATTATTACAACCTATCAATATTTGCTATTGGGAATTTAAATTATATTTTTTGAGAGAATATTTACCTATGCAATGTTTGATTGAAAAATCACTGAAGTTTTCCTGTAAAACTTGGTCTGCAAAAGGGTTTTGTGGGGTAAGATTATAATACCAAAATCACCATTCTTTAGACCAATTGAAAAAAAATAAATAAAACCAATCCTAGGTTAACTGACTAATACACATGGTCCTGAACCCAACCACCATTCTACTATTTCAAATTCTACCTAAATCTAAAATTGATTTAATGCTAACCAAAAGACAAAGAAGTGAACAACTTTATTTACCGTTTTAATAAATGGAGGCAGATATTTTCTGGCTCGACAGTATTCCACCAAAGTTGCAATGACTAGTTTTCTTCTTTTTTTTTTTTGAGGTGGAGTCTTGCTCTGTCGCCTAGGCTGGAGTGCAGTGGCGTCACGTGATCTCTGCTCACTGCAAGCGCCGCCTCCCGGATTCACGCCACTCGCCTGCCTCAGCCTCCCCAGCAGCTGGGACTACAGGCGCCCACCACCACGCCTGGCTAATTTTTTTGTATTTTTAGTAGAGACGGGGTTTCACCATGTTAGCCAGGGTGGTCTCGATCTCCTGACCTCGTGATCCACCCGCCTCGGCCTCCCAAAGTGCTGGGATTACAGGCATAAGCCACTATTCCCAGCCGGCTGCAATGACTAGTTTTTAATTCACAGAACACTTCCCCCTCCCAATGAGTGTTTCTGAAAATTAAGCTAGTAAAAACAGTTACATTTGGATTGAAAGCATACATGTAATAACCTGATTTCACCAAAAAGGAGCCTGCATCTTCCCAACTAAAGAAATCTGCCTAAAATTTATTCTAAGTATATTAAAAAAACAAAAACAGGCTTACCGTATCCACTCATGCTGCTCTGGCCACCACACACATCCGCCTCCATAATCACCACTCAGCTGCTGGCTGGCTGGGCCACCGTAACTGGACGGGTTTGCTGTTAAGAAAACAATAGAACCTTGTTCCTTATGTAATGTAGTATCTGGTGGTACCAGACTTGTAATTCTCTATGATTTTCCAGTCTTGATTTTATATTACTATAACCCCTCCACCTCCTTCTGCCTACTGTTTATAACCAGGCTACCCTTCTGTCCATCATTTCAGCTAGTAAAATATTGATAAACCAAAGTGCTAACGGTATACACTTCAGCAGGACTAAACTCCACGATTCCATAAGTAGAGGCATTTTGTGAAGATCTTACGAAACTGCTTGACTGGATTTAATGGGGTTTCCTCCTTAATTTGATGTATCAAAGGCATGTCAATACCTAATTATGCCCGCATTTATCTTAATCCTGTTTTGCTATTTTAGATTTAACCTTTATACTCAGAAAATTTAAGTAGTTTCACTCTGTAGTCCCCTCCCCTAAGAGTACTTAAATCTGATTTGAATTATCTATCCTAAGGAACTTCCTAACTCACAAGGATTTAAGAAAGACAAATACAAAATTCAAATATCAAGAAATTGCTTTCTTTGCCTAAGTTTGTTATGCTAAACTCATTAAATAAATAGATTAGCTTAACTTATAACTGACTTATACATATATAAACATTTTGGTTTTTAAAGAAACTAACGATATTTACGCAAACCCATGTCTCCAATCATTTGGCTACCAAAAGCACCACCACTTGCTCCTGCTGTAGAATTCAAGAAGAGTTCTACATGTCTGTGTTCTGAAATGAGAAAAAAAAAAGTTTGAAAATGTTTGTTGGTGAAACAAAACAGGATAAGCACTTTTATAAAGTTTTTAAACAAGCAGATCTGTGAACTTCAAATACTTTGGCAAAGAACATTCTAGCTACTTCTCTTAGGTCATCTACTTTAACTCCAAAATCTAGCCTTTACATATTCATCTATATTGTCAATTAAGGATATATACTTCAAGATGTGCGCATCACAAATCCCTGTTATACTAATTTTTAAAATCCAAACCTGCTTCAACACACTGCCCCCCATCCCCCAAGAATTAATCTATTACTGGAGAGGAAACTTCTCATATATCCTTATTTTTCTATTTCTCAATTGTAAATGTTACTCACACAATCACCTAAGAGCCCACAAATGCTCAATCACACTTCCGCACATTTGCTTTGTCTTTTGACACAGCTGCCACAGCATCTTCACGAGCTGCAAACTCAACATCTGCTTCACCAGTTACTCTGCCATCAGTACCAATTTCAATGTGTACTCTCTCAGGATTGAGCAGTGAAAAAAACTACAACACAAGGCATTTCCAAGAATTAAATCAACTTTCTAATGTTACAAAATAAAACTAAAATTTCTAACGTAGTGCTCACTTTATAGAATAAGGCTCAGACTTTTACTGCCATACTGAAATATTGACTTGTGAGTTCATCTTACACTTACATTATAAATGTCATTCTCAGGAGCTCTGTAAGGTAATCCATGCATGTCTCATTGTCAGTAGCTCTGTAACGTAATCCACACATGTGTACAGTGTCCTGTTGTGCTCTGGAAAGTAGAGCCACTATCCCTGTATCTGTGATCAGACATTCCTGAAAAACAGTAATTGAGGTCTACATGAACAACAGTGTAAGCATCCTTCAACAGAGAAATTCAGTTCTTACCTTACCTCTTCCAAATCTAACCCAAATCCATAGCCATCATTAGAGCCATTGTAATCATCCAAGCCTCCATACCCTGAAAGACAAAGTACAATCAATCAAATAAAACACCAAGACAAAGGAACAGACTACTTGCGGAACCTTGCAAATGCTCACGTACCTCCACCATAAGCATCACGCCTCATCCTCTCAAAGCCAGCTCTTCTGCCAGTGCTGTTATACCTTCTGCCCCATTTTAAATTTTGCAGTCTGGAAAGAAAACAACCGTTAATACAGAATTTAAAACCTAAAACCACCTCTGGGTGACAGAGATGAAATGTCTATTCCATGTCCCCACTACAAATTATGTAACTTGTGAAGCCTATTGTGGGGAAAAGAAAGAGAGATCAGACTATTACTGTGTCTATATAGAAAGAAGTACACATAAGAGACTCCATTTTGTTCTGTATTTGAGATGCTGTTAATCTGTGACCCTACCCCCAACCCTGTCCTTGCAAGAGACATGTGCTGTGGTGACTCAAGGTTTAACGGATTTTGGGCTGTGCAGGATGTGCTCTGTTAAACACATGCCTGAAGGCAGCTTGCTGGTTAAAAGTCATCACCATTCTCTTAATCTCACGTACCCAGGGACACATACACACGGAAGGTCGCAGGGACCTCTGCCTAGGAAAGCTAGGTATTGTCCAAGGTTTCTCCCTGTATGGTAGTCTGAAATATGGCCTTGTGGGAAGGGAAAGACCTAATTGTCCCCCAGCCTGACACCCGTGAAGGGTCTGTGCTGAGGAGGACTAGTGTAAGACGAAAGAAAGCCTCTTGGCAGTTGAGATAGAGAAAAGTATCTGTCTCCTGCCCGTCACTGGGCAATGGAACATCTCAGTGATTGTATGTTCTGTTTACTGAGAAAGGAGAAAACCACCTTAGGGCTGAAGGTGGGAGGTGCTAGCGGCAATGCTGCTCTTTATGCACTAAAAAGGTTTATGGAGATGTTTGCATATGCATATCAAGGCACAGCATTTTCCCTTAAACTTATTCATGTCACAGTGATCTTTATTCATATGGCTTACTGCTGACCTTCTCCCTACGATGATCCTATTATCCTGCCACTTCTTTTTTCATAAGATGGTAAAGATAATTATCAATAAATACTGAGGGAACTCAGAGACCAGTGCTGGCGCGGGTCCTCTGTATACTGAGCAGCGGTCCCTTGGGCCCACTTTTTCTTTCTCTTATACGTTGTCTCTGTGTCTTATTTCTTTTCTCAAGTCTCTCATTCCACCTAACGAGAGAAACATCCACAGGTGTGGAGGGGCAGGCCACCCCTTCAGCCTATATATAATGATCACGATATTACCAACTCCTAGAACTCCAATAAAAAAAAAAACTCACTCCCAAGGTGATATGTTTCCAACCCATCAACAACATCCAATATTCAAAGCAGTTTCAGAATGAATTCCTCTCAAGTCCTTGCTACTAATGTCTACATCACACATCTTTTATCAATTTCTCCGAACATTATCAAGCCTGGACTTTGTGACTTTACAGCAAACATACTTCGTTGCGAGTTGTTTCGCTCTGGCGCATTTCTGTTTTACCTTACCAGCAGCCACACTGCGGTTTCTCATTCAAATCCAAATTGCATGCCCAATACTCACCTCAAAGGGGATCAGTGTTACCAAGCTAAAATGCTCCAAGTTGCAGGGCTGAAGCCAAACCCAGTGTTGCCCCCTGCAAGGTGGCTTCCAGTGTACTTGGTTCTTGTTTTACAGGTCGTTTTCCGTTACTGACACTAAATTCACATAGTTAAGTCAATACTACAAACGTCTTGCCAAAAGCTGTCAATTTCATCCAAATAGAATTTTATCAGTCTGATTTCTTTTTTCCAGTCTAATAATGGGAACAAGCACATTCTGATAGAAAATACTCAGGAAACTTATGTACTGCAAAAAAACTTCCCTGGGCTTTAGTGTCTTCAACCGTATAGTGAGCCAGGTGAATAATTAAATGAGCAAACACTCTTCAATTACCAAATCTTGATTAGGAAAACTGAAATTAAGACATGACATTTTAACTTTCCGAAGAATGCCCCTTTTCAAGGAACATCAAAACTAGAAACAAGATGTTACATTTCGAGATATTGCAAAACATTACTATTATTTGTCTAATTACTTGGCGGTTTTCTCAAGATCGACGAGAAAATCCCACCTATGCCAATTTATCCTCTAGAAATAAGACACTGGGCCAGTCGCGGTGGCTTACCCCTGTAATCCCAGCATTTTGGGAAACCGAGGCGGGCGAATCACTTGAGGTCAGAAGTTCGAGACCAGCCTGGCCAACATGGTGAAACACCGTCTCTACCAAAATACAAAAATCAGCCGGGCGTGGTAGTGCGCGCCTCTAGTCCCAGCTACTCGGGAGGCTGAGGCAGGAGAATCCCTTGAAACCAGGAGGCGGAGGTTGCAGTGAGCCGAGATCGCGCCACTGCACTCCAGCCTGGGTGACAGAGACTCCAACTGAGAAAAAAAAAAGACACCCATAAAAGAAAAGCTGGTGTTCAAAGGTAAGTAAAGACAAAATCTGCCAGATGTGCCGCACTCTCAAAGGCCAGGAGGACAGGCGGGACTTTCGAAATTTCCATTGCGTAACAGCGGCCGGCCGGGCGCGAGCAACACAGCGGTGAGTGCAGTCACCCGCGCCTCGCCAAAGGGCGCCCCGGCTGCCCGCCCGCCGGCCCGCCCGCCCCGGCCTCGAACTCCCGCGACCTAGTTCTAACTCACCGGAAAAAAACCTCTGGACTTCATCTGCCGAGCAAGACCACGGCAAGCCCCAGACCTTCACCACGAATCCCCTTTCCACCTTCGGTGTCCAACATCATGGTTTCTTACGCGGTCCGGCGTCGAAACAAAACGTAAGGCAGGGAAGAGGACCAGACCTGAGAGGGCCAATTAAGCTGTCCTCAGCCTCCGAGATGCCCCCGGGCCCGCACCGCCCCCGCACGGAGCAAAAACCGGGCGGATGCACCCACCCCGACGACTGCAACACCCAACACCTTCTCGTCCGGCGACCGCACCCCCAAAGCTGTCCTAAGCAGCAGCTGTCGGCACCCCGGACGTTGGGGGCCCGGCCGAGAGCCAACGTGGAGGAAAGGAAATTGCGGCGGCCGCTTCCGCTCCGCCGCCTCCGACTTCTCACACAGCAGAGTCGGCGCAGCCTGCAGGCTTCAGCGGCGGTGCGGAGATTCAGCGAACCACTCACGGCTCTGGATGGCAGCCCGCAGCTCGCCAAGGTCCCCGTGGCCCTCCCAGAGTTATGGGGACAAACAGTCCTCGCAAAAACAGCACCCACGGGGATCGCTGGATTGCAAACGAGGACCCTCTGCGACTCTGGCCAGCGGGCGCCTGCACAACCTAAGAAGGCCTTTTGTGCGAGCTCTGCACACGCGCAGCCAGCTGCCCGCACCGCCCGGTTGCGTCACAAAGAGCTCTAGCTCAAGCGTAACTTCAAGAGCCACCCCCGCATCCAACCTCCCGCGGGCGGATTATTACACGCTTGGGTTTTGGGCTCAGCATCCGCACCCAAAAACCCGCCCGGCTTTTTATTGCGCCTGCGCCTTCCCGCGAATATTGAATTTGGGAGTTCCTTTGAAACCGTTCTCAGGCCGGGCTTGGTGGCTCATACCTGAATTCCCAGCACTTTGGGAGGCCAAGGCGGGTGGATCACCTGAGGTCAGGAGTTCGAGACCAGCCTGGCCAACCTGGTGAAACCTCGTCTCTACTAAAAATACAAAAATTAGCTGGGCGTGGTGGCGGGCGTCTGTAATCCCAGCTACTCGGGAGGCTGACGCGGGAGAATCACTTGAACACAGGAGGCGGAGGTTGCAGTGCCCAGCCTGGGCGACAGAGCAAGACTCCGTCTCAAAAATAAAAATAAAAAAAAGAAACCGTTCTCTAGCCTTACCCGCCAGCGTGGGGGAGGGGAATGGCGGCCGCCTGTTCCCTATGGAACTGCATAGGAGTCCCGAGCTCTGGGTTGTGATGAGGTGGTCCTCTTTCTATCCCTTGCCCCAGGCTCTTACCGGCTTGCCCCTGGCCCACGTGAAAGGAGAGGCACGGCCTTCAGGCGTTCCCACTCGCCGCGGGCCTATCTCCCCTTTATCACCAAACCGGCCGAAGCTGATCAGTCGCAGATTGTCTAGCGTCCTGGGAGCTGCGGGGCTGCGGACGTCCCGCACCGGAAGCCACCCGGATGGTGCCTGGGGCACGTCCCAGCCACGTGTGCCTCCACTCCGCTTACCTGCCGTCGTCGGGCCTAGGGCCCCGGTCGGCGCGAGGTTCCCGTGCCTGTGGCTCGCGTCCGTACCCCACATTTGACTAACGAACTCGCACCCTGTGTACCCCTTGACCAGCCTCACGGTCGGCGGGTCTTGAATGCCCTGGGGCCCCGGCACCAGGAGGACTTGCGAGCGCGGGCTTCTCCGTGGGTGCGCACCGGCCTCTGTGCTCGGTAGGTTAGCGATGAATCCTCCCAGGGCGGAACTAGTAATAGTGCATCCATTCCCCAGGCGTAGACGCTGCATTCGAGGAGGCCCCCGGGTCACCCCATGTGCACACATGCTGCAAGATGAGTAATGTTCGTGGTTTCTAGCAGCACTGCTCAAAACCTAAGATGCCGTAGCCTCCCAGGCCTCCCCATGTCTGATCTGGTTGCCCTCTTCACCCCAGCTCTAGCGGATTCAGACAATAAACAAATTAACGATAAGGTAGTGTTGGACCCTGCCGCAGGGCTACCTTAGCTAGTGCAGGCCTGAGTGCCACCCTGGGAAGATGCGGACAAAGCATGTTTCCAACCCCAGTGCCACGGAGTCCCAATCCAGTTTTGACAGGTTTGAGAAAAGTAGAGAGGATATCGAAGAGAGACAGGAGCCCAGAGCTAAGCAGGGCCTGATCTTCAAAGGCCACTTAGGCCTTGGCAAGGGTGTTAACTCCAAGAGAGGGCATTGGCAAGTGATCAGCAGAGGAGTAATAAGCCCTGTGTAAAGGAAAACTCTTGCTGGATGTGAGGGGGATGCAGATGGAGCAGGCAGTGTGAATGACAGTACATGCCATGCCCTCTACTACAAACAGAACTAGAAGCACACATCTGTGGTACTATTTCAGAAGGCACTTTGGCTGAGGTAATCAACAAGAGAGACTCCGGTCAGGTGCGGTGGCTCACACCTGTAATACCAGCACTTTGGGAGGCCGAGGCAGTCAGATCACTTGAGGTCAGGAGTTTAAGACCAGCCTGGCCAACATGGTGAAACCCCATCTCTACTAAAGATACAAAAATTAGCTGGGCATGGTGGTGCACGCCTGTAATCCCAGCTACTCTGGAGGCTGAGGCAGAAGAATTGCCTGAACCCAGGAGGCAGAGGAAGCAGTGAGCTGAGATCACACCGCTGCCCTCCAGCCTGGGCAACAGAGAAAGACTCCCTCTCAAAAAAAAAAAATTAGCCAGGCATGGTGACGCATGCCTGTAATCCCAACCACTTGGCGAGACTGAGGCAGAAGAATCGCTTAAACCCAGGAGGCAGCGGTTGCAGTGAGCTGAGATCACA
>NW_012104142.1:0-338 GCF_000951045.1 Mandrillus leucophaeus | reverse complement strand
CAATCCTCCTGCCTAAACCTCCTGAGTAGGTAGGACCACAGGCATGTGCCACCTTGCTCAGATAATTTTTTTTTTTTTTAGCACTGGGGTCTCATTTTGTTGCCCAGGCTGGTCTTGACTTCCTGGGTTCGAGGAATCATCCCACCTCAATCTCCCAGAGAAAGTGCTGGGATTACAGGTGTGAGCCACCATGTCTGGCAATGAAAGAAGGTTTTTTTGTTTGGTTTTATTTTTGAGACAGTTTCACTCCGTCACCCAGGCTGGAGTACAGTGGTGCAATCTTGGCTCACTGCAACCTCTGCCTCCAAGGTTCAAGCAATTCTCGTGCCTCAGCCTCC
>NW_012104141.1:3715-4084 GCF_000951045.1 Mandrillus leucophaeus | reverse complement strand
TAACTACCATTTGACCCAGCAATCTCATTACTTGGTATACACCAAGAGGAATATAAATCATTCTACCATAAAGGCACATGCACACAAATGTCCATTGCAGTACTATTCACAATAGTAAAGATATGGAATCAACTTAAATGCCCATCAGTGACAGACTGGATAAAGAAAATGTGGTACATACACACCATGGAACACTATGCAACCATAAAAAAGAACAAGATTATGTCTTTTGTGGGAACATGGATAGAGCTGGAAGCTATCACGCTTCACAAAATAACAAAGGAACAGAAAACTAAATACCACATGTTCTCACTTGTAAGTGGAAGCTAAATGATAAGAACTTATGAACACAAAGAAGGAAACCACAGA
>NW_012104141.1:0-1410 GCF_000951045.1 Mandrillus leucophaeus | reverse complement strand
CTCGGCCTCCCAAAGTGCTGGGATTACAGGTTTGAGCCAATGCATCTGGCCCAGCTCTGGTCTTTATTATTTCTTTTCTTCTACTAATTTTGTATGTGGTTTGTTCTTGCTTTTTTAGTTTCTTGAGGTGCATTATTGTTATTTGAAATCTTTCAGCTTTTTAGACTTAGACATTTATTGCAATAAACTTCTCTCTTAGTACTGCTTTTGCTATATCCCATAGGTTTTGGTATGTTGTATTTCCATTTCCTGTCATTTCAACAAATGTTTTATTTTATTTTATTTTATTTTTTTTTGAGACAGAGTCTCGCTCTGTCGCCCAGGCTGGAGTGCAGTGGCCGGATCTCAGCTCACTGCAAGCTCCGCCTCCCGAGTTTATGCCATTCTCCTGCCTTGGCCTCCCGAGTAGCTGGGACTACAGGTGCCCGCCACCTCGCCCGGCTGGTTTTTTGTATTTTTTAGCAGAGATGGGGTTCCACCATGTTAGCCAGGATGGTCTCGACCTCCTGACCTCACGATCCGCCCGTCTCGGCCTCCCAAAGTGCTGGGATTACAGGCTTGAGTCACCGTACCCGGCCTGAATGTTTTAATTTCTTTCATAATTTCAAAGGCCCAAGAGTCTTTCCGGATCATGACACTTAACATCCATGTATTAGAACAGTTTCCAAAGTTACTCATTATTTATTTCTAGTTTTATTCTATTGTGGACTGAGAAGATACCTGAAATGACTTTGGTTTTCTAAAATTTGTTGAAGCTAATTTTGTGGCCTAACATATAGTCTATACTAAAGAATGTTCCATGTGCTGATGAACCTCATGTACAGTCTTTCCTAGAGAACAGCTCTATTCTGCAAAATATTCTCTAAATGTCTGCTACGTTCATTGGATCTAATTTGCAGTTTAAATCTAATGTTTCTTTGTTGGTTTTCTATCTAGATAATCTGCCCAATGCTGAAAACGAATTTCCCAAATACTATTGTGTTGATGTGTATCTCTCTTTAGATGTAATAATATTTGCTTTATGAATCTGGATCTTCCATTGTTAGGAGCAAATTTAATTAGAATTACTATATTCTTTTGCTTAATTGATCCCTTTTTATCATTACATAATGACCTTCTTTGTATCCTATGACTGGGTTTTTACTTAAAGTCTGTTTTATCCTATGTAACTATTCCTACTCACTTTTGGTTTTTCTTTGAGTGGAATATCATTCTCCAATCCTTTACTTTCCATCTGTATATGTCTTTACAGGTAAGGTGAATTTCTTCTAGGCAGCATATGGTTGGGTTATTTTTTACTCCATTCTACTAGTCTGTCACTTTTAAGTGAAAATTTTAATTCAAGTTTATAATTGATAGGTGAGGTTTTATTTCTGTCATTGCATTCAGTTGTCTTCTAGTTGTATTTTA
>NW_012104140.1:0-1233 GCF_000951045.1 Mandrillus leucophaeus | reverse complement strand
GCATTTGTGTGTATGTGAGTGTATGTGTGGGCCTGGGGTGCATTTGTGTGTGTGTGTGTTCATGTGGGGTGCATTTGTGTGTATGTGTGAGCGTGGGGTGCATTTGTGTGTGTGTGTATGTGAGCGTGGGGTGCATTTGTGTGTGTGTATGTGTGAGCGTGGGGTGCATTTGTGTGTATGTGAGTGTATGTGTGGGCCTGGGATGCATTTTTGTGTGTGTGTGTGCATGTAGGGTGCATTTGTATTGGGCTTGGGGTGCATTTGTGTGTGTATATGTATGTATGGGTGTGGGGTGCATTTGTGTGTGTATATGTGTGTATGGGTGTGGGGTGCATTTATGTGTATATCTGGGCATGGGGTGCATTTGTGTGTGTATAAGTGTATGTGTGGGTGTGGGGCGCATTTGTGTGTTTATGTGTGGGTGTGGGGTGCATTTGTGTGTGCATGTGTATGTGTGGGCGTGGGATGCATTTGTGTGTGTATGTGTGGGTATGGGGTACATTTGTGTGTATCTATGTGTATGTGTGGGAGTTGGGTGCATTTGTGTTGGGGGGCATGGGGTCATTTGTGTGTGTATATGTGTGGGCATAGAGTGTGTTTGTGTGTATGTGTGGGAGTACATTTGTGTGTGGAGTGCGTTTGTGGGGGCGTGGAGTGCATTTGCGTGTGTGTTTGTGTGGGTGTGGAGTGCATTTGTGTTGCGGGGGCGTGGAGTGCATTTGTGTGTGTGTATGTGTGGGAGTTATGCGCATTTGTGTTGGGGGTCCATGGGGTGCATTTGTGTGTGTATATGTATGGGTGTGAGGTGCATTTATGTGTGTGTGTTTGTGTGGGTGTGGAGTACATTTGTGTGTGGAGTGCATTTGTGGGGGCGTGGAGTGCATTTGTGTGTGTGTATGTGTGGGTGTGGAGTACGTTTGTGTTGTGGGGGCGTGGAGTGCATTTGTGTGTGTATGTGTGGGCGTGGGGTGCGTCTGTGTGTATCTATGTGTATGTGTGGGAGTTGGGTACATTTGTGTTGCAGGGGCGTGGAGTGCATTTGTGTGTGTGTATGTGTGGGAGTTGGGTGCATTTGTGTTGGGGGGCCATGGGGTGCATTTGTGTATGTATATGTATGGGTGTGGGGTGCATTTGTTTGTGTGTGTGTATGTGTGGGTGTGGAGTGCATTTGTGTGTGTGTGTATGTATGGGTGTGGAGTGCATTCGTGTTGCGGGGGCATGGAGTGCCTTTGT
>NW_012104139.1:5113-5622 GCF_000951045.1 Mandrillus leucophaeus | reverse complement strand
ATACCCAAAGAAATATAAATTATTATAAAGACACATCCGCATGCATGTTCATTGCAGCACTATTCACAATAGCAAAGACATGGACAGGCCCTATATGCCTATCAATGGTAGACTGGATAAAGAAAATATGGTATGGTCAGAAGCGGTGGCTCATGCCTGCAATCCCAGAGCTCTGGAAGGCCGAGGCAGGTGGATTGCCTGAGCTTAGAAGTTTGAGGCTGGCCTGAAAAAAATAGCAGAATCTTGTCTACATGGAAAATACAAAAAGAAAAAGTGGCCAGGCATGGTAATCCACACTGTAGTCCCAGCTACTTGAGAGGATGAGGTAAGGGAGAATTGCTTGAGCCTGGGAGGCTGAGACTAAAGTAAGCCAAAATCACATCATGGCAATCTAGCCTGGGCAATAAGCGAGACCCAGTGTACAAAGATAAAATAAAAGATTTAGTAAAAAAAACAAAATATGGCACATAAACATCATGGAATACTCTGTGGCCATAAAAAAAAAAAAA
>NW_012104139.1:0-1208 GCF_000951045.1 Mandrillus leucophaeus | reverse complement strand
AAATAATAAGAGCTATTTATGACAAACCCACAGCCAATATCATACTGAATGGGCAAAAACTGGAAGCATTCCCTTTGAAAACTGGCACAAGACAGTGATGCTCTCTCTCACCACTCGTATGCAAAATAGTGTTGGAAGTTCTGGCCAGGGCAATCAGGCAGGAGAAAGAAATAAAGGGTATTCAATTAGTAAAAGAGGAAGTCAAATTGTCCCTGTTTGCAGATGACATGATTATATATTTAGAAAACCCGGTTGTCTCAATCCTAAATCTCCTTAATCTGATAAGAAACTTCAGCAAAGTCGCCGGGCGCAGTGGCTCACGCCTGTAATCCCAGCACTTTGGGAGGCTGAGATGGGCGGATCACGAGGTCAGGATATCGAGACCATCCTGGCTAACACGGTGAAACCCTGTCTCTACTAAAAAATACAAAAAACTAGCCGGGTGTGGTGGCGGGCGCCTGTAGTCCCAGCTACTCGGGAGGCTGAGGCAGGAGAATGGCCTAAACCTGGGAGGCGGAGCTTGCAGTGCGCTGAGATCCGGCCACTGCACTTCAGCCTGGGCGACACAGTGAGACTCTGTCACAAAAAAAAAAAAAAAAGGAAACTTCAGCAAAGTCTCAGGATGCAAAATCAATGTGCAAAAATCACAACCATTCTTATACACCAATAACAGACAAATAGAGAGCCAAATCATGAGTGAACTCCATTCACAATTGCTTCAAAGAGAATAAAATACCTAGGAATCCAACTTACAAGAGATGTGAAAGACCAAGGAGAACTACAAACACTGCTCAATGAAATAAAAGAGGACACAAACAAATGGAAGAACATTCCATGCTCATGGATAGGAAGAATCAATATTGTGAAAATGGCCATACTGCCCAAAGTAATTTATAGATTCAATGCCTTCCTGATCAAGCTACCAATGACTTTCTTCACAGAACTGGAAAAAATACTTTAAAGTTCATATAGAACCAAAAAAGAACCCGCATTGCCAGGACAATCCTAAGCAAAAAGGACAAAGCTGGAGGCATCACGCTACCTGACTTCAAACTATACTACAAGGCTACAGTAACCAAAACAGCATGCTACTGGTACCAAAACAGAGATATTGACCAATGGAACAGAACAGAGCCCTCAGAAATAATACCACACATCTACAACCATCTGATCTTTGACAAACCTGACAAAAACAAGAAATGGGGAAA
>NW_012104138.1:2366-2831 GCF_000951045.1 Mandrillus leucophaeus | reverse complement strand
ATCTCCTTTTCACATTGAATGTTTTTGCCACTTTTGTCAAAAATCAGTTGACCACAAATATAAAAGCTATTTCTGGACTCTCAATTTTGCTTCATTGAGCTATATGTCCATCTTTATGCCAGTACCACACTGTCTTTATTCTTACAGCTTTGTAATCAGGAATAAATTTTGAAATTGGGAATTGGAAGTCCTCTAACTTTATTTTACTTTTTCAATATTGCTAGATTATTCTGCATCCTTTGCATTTCCACACAACTTTTAGGATCAACTTGTCAAATTCTGCAAAAAAACAAGCCAGTTGAGATTTCGATAAAGATTGCATTGACTCTTCAGGTCAATTAGGGGAGTACTGCCTTTTTGCTGCTAATATTGAGTTTTCCAAACCATGAACATGGGATGCCACTTCATTTATTTAGATCTTTAAATCTTTAAAGGAAAGATTTATAGTTTTTTTTTTTTTTTTTT
>NW_012104138.1:0-776 GCF_000951045.1 Mandrillus leucophaeus | reverse complement strand
GTCCTCCAGTTCCTTGTGATCTTCCAGAGTCCCTCTCCCCTCCTCATTTTAGTTATTTCCTCCATAGCTCTTGGTTGTGAAATAATTTCTATTATAACCCTGTCTCTACAAAAAATATGAAAACTAGCTGGGTGTGGTGGTGTGCACCTGGGGTCCCAGCTACTTGGGAGGCTGAGGCAGGATCACTTGAGCCCGGGAGGTGGAGGCTGCAGTGGGCCAAGATCGTGCCACTGCACTCCAGCCTGGATGAAAGAGCGAGACCCTGTCTCAATAATAATAATTATTAATATGTATTAAATATAATTATAATCATATGATAATTATTATTTCCATTATTTAGGTGTTTTTCTTCTTTCTCTCCCTAGAATTCCAGGATAGCTATGGTCTTGTCTGCCTTAGTTACCACGTGGCCCTCAGGGGCCAGCCTGGGCCTAATGTACAGTAACCTCCTAATAGTGATAAATCTGCCCATTACACTTATATTCAATCTGGATGTGAGATCCACACACTATATATTAAACCCATCAGGCGTTCAAACTGGCAACAACAACAAAAAGGAGTGACCGGGCACAGTGATGCAAGCCTGTAATCCCAACGTTTTGGGAGGCCGAGGCAGGAGGATTGCTTGAGGCCACGAGTTCAAGACCAGACTGGGCAACATAGTGAGACCTCTACCAAAAAAAAAAAAAAAAAAAATTATCCTGGTGTGGTGGCGCATGCCTGTGGTCCTAGTTACTGAGGCAGGAGGATCATTTGAGCCCAGGAAGTTGAGGCTG
>NW_012104137.1:7044-7423 GCF_000951045.1 Mandrillus leucophaeus | reverse complement strand
GTGGGTGACACAGCGCGAGACTCCGTCTCAAAAAAAGAAAATAAAAAAATAAAAAAAATAAAAAAATAAAAATATTAACTATTATTAGTTGTTTTGAATATACAACCTAATTTCATTTTCTCCATGATCTGAGCTTGTTGAGTTATTTTTAAACAACTCCATTTAACAGATGAGACAGTGTTCCGATAAGCTAGGTAGTATGCCCACAGACACACAGCTAGCAGCTGAGACGAACCACCCAAGTCTATTTGGTTTTCAACTCATGCTCCTTCCATGATATTTTGCTTTCTCTTAATATTTATAGAATTTAATTTAATTGACTAGAATTAAATAAACTAATTTATTTTAGTTTTATTTTATTTTAGAGGAAATGATTGAA
>NW_012104137.1:0-2534 GCF_000951045.1 Mandrillus leucophaeus | reverse complement strand
GCTAATTTTTTGTATTTTTTGTAGAGACGGGGTTTCACCGTGTTAGGCAGGATGGTCTCAATCTCCTGACCTCGTGATCTGCCCGCCTCAGCCTCCTGAAGTGCTGGGAATACAGGCGTGAGCCACCGCGCCTGGCCTTCTTTTCTTTTTTTTTTCCTTGAGGAGGAGTCTTGCTCTGTCACCCAGGCTGGAACACAGTAGTGCAAACATGGCTCACTGCAGCCTTGAACTCCTGGGCTCAAGCAACCTTCCCACCTTAGCCACTGTGCCCAGCCTTCTTTTCCCTTTTAACTTTGTTATATCACACTGACTCTAGAACTGTGCTTCTTTTTTGGGGCGATTTTGCCCTCCCCCTGGGACATCTGACAAGGTCTGGAGACATTTTGGTTGTGGGTAGGGGGAGGGACACTCTGCTACTGGCATTTAGTGGGCAGAGCCCGGAGATACTGCTAAACACCCTGCACTGCCCAGAACAGCCCCTACCACAAGGAATTATCAGGCCCAAACAAATACGAAGTTAGTTTTTAATTTCAAAGTTTATGTGTAACATTTTTTAGATATAAAAAAATTCACATATTAATTTGAGATACAAAAAATATTCACACATGAATTTGATCACAAGAAATTTTAAAGAAATTCAAACATTTTCAGAAAAGGCTACTTCAAGATGTCATGATAGCTTTGAACCAAACATTAATGTTCTATACGACTTTGAGCAAGTCAGTCATGTTTACTAGACTTAATAACCCATGTAACGTTAACTGTTGGAGGGTTTTTTTAAAAACGTTTTCTTTTGAAAAAACTTCAAACTTACAGGAAAAATGGCAAGAATACTACAAAGACCTATTTATTCAGATACACAAGTTGTCACAATCTTGCCATGTTAGCTTTATCTATTGATCAGTTTCTCTTTCAGTCTATTGACTTATCTATCTTGAACTATTTGGGATTAAGTTGTAGACATCAGATCCCCTTACCCTTAAACACTTTACATGTCTTCCTAAGAATAAGGCCATTACACCACACAGTACAGTTATCTAAACCAGGAGACAGCATCGTTATAAAACTGTTACCAAGTGGCAAGCTGGTGCACTGTCCAGAGTGGGTGAGAGGGAGAGAGGACCTGATTTGTAACATTTGCCAATTCCCATGTGTGATGTTTTACTTTGATTCATAACTACCATACCCCTTGTTACAGTCTTTTATTAAAACGTGGGGTGTGTTAGGCTGCAGGGGCAGGTCTCAAGAAACAGAATCTGTTTCCTCCCTTTTTTCACCTGCCCCAAGGCAGGACTCCATCTTCTCCCACCTTTCCACTGTGGGTCTTAAGATTTTTCAGAGAGGGTCCTGCCCTACACAATGGTGGAAGGAATGCTGATGTCATGAAGCTTCCATGAAAACTCAAGAGGACTGAGTTCAGAGAGCTTCTGGATAGCCGAAAGCATGGAGGTTCCTGGTTCCCAGAGGGTGGTGCCCCAGGCATGGAAGCTCTGAGCCCCTTCCTCAGAGCTTGAGATGAGTACTCATCTCTTCATCTGTATCCTTAGTAATATCCTTTATCATAAAACAGCAAATGTGTTTCCCTGAGTTCTGTGAGCCACTCCAGCAAATCAAACTCAAAGAGGGGGTCGTGAGAACCCCAACTTGAAGCTCAATCAGAAGTTCCTGAGGCCCAGATTTGCAACTTGTATCTGGGGTGAGGGCAATCTTGGGGTCTGAGCCCTCAATCTGTGGGATCTGATGCTACCTCCAGAGAAATAGTAAAGGAACTGGGGTGGAGGTCCCGGCTTTGTCTGCCGCTTGGTGGTGGGAAGAAGTTCCCACACATATGGTCACAGGAGTCTTCTGTGTTAATGATTGCTATTGTAGTGTGAGAGCAGAGGAAAAATACAGTTTGAGAGAGTTTTCCCAAAATACCATAGTAAGTGGCTTATGACGGCTGATTTCAGGTTATCAACCACTTAACAACCAGCTCAAAACATGTTTTGCTGTTTAACAATCAGCTCTCAGGGAATCAGTGAACTGGTAAGCACAAAGCTACTGTTAAAAAATCCGTGGTTCATATGCGAAAGTTACCAGCTGCTCCAATAATGTCCCTAATAGTCATGTTTTTTCCAAGTTCATGATTCGGTCTGTATCATCATTTGTCACATCTCTTTAGTATCCTTTAACCTGGAGTGGCTCCAGCCTCTTTTTGTCTACTGGGGCATTGCTGTTCCTAAAAGGTGTTTTGCAGAATGCCTTTCAATTAGGGTTTACCTAGTGTCTTCTCTGGATTAGATTTACATTATGCATTTTTGGCAGGAATACCATGTACGCGATGTTTACTTGGTTCTCTGGATCAGAAGCCCATGATGTCCGTTTATCCCGTTATTGGTGATACCAATTCCAATTTTGGCCACTGGGTTAAGTGACGTGTGTGAGGTTTTTTCATTGTAAAACTGTTATTTCCTCTTTGTGATTAATATGAGACACTTTGAGACTACGCAAATATCCTCTCCCTCATCAAACTTTTCTCCA
The DNA here is from genome assembly GCF_000951045.1 of Mandrillus leucophaeus. Lineage (NCBI taxonomy): Eukaryota > Metazoa > Chordata > Mammalia > Primates > Cercopithecidae > Mandrillus > Mandrillus leucophaeus. The sequence continues at coordinate 14 of NW_012104137.1, read as the reverse complement.
CCAACTTTAGCATC
>NW_012104136.1:0-1355 GCF_000951045.1 Mandrillus leucophaeus | reverse complement strand
CCCCAAGTATCCACACTTCTTCCAAGGATATCTGCAACTCTCAGGTCAGGAGAGCCCCTCATGAACTCACTTCACAAGGCTTTCAGGCTGACACACAGAGCTATGCAGAGTCTTGGTAGAGCAAATGCTCAGGCACACGTGGAGCCCCAGGAGCTTTAGATACCCAGGCTTCCCAGCAAAAGTGGCTACAACTCTGGCACAGTAGGAGGTTAGACCCCCATACATAGCCATAGGAAGGGGGCTGAATCCAAGGAACTGAGCAGCAATGGTCTGAGGGCCCTGATTCCATAGCACCTCACGGGATAAGACCTACTGACTTGGAGCTTCAGCCAGTCAGCAGTAGCAGCATTGCACTTCCCTGATTTGAAGTTCCCAGAGGGAGGAGTAGGCCGCCATCTTTGCTGTTTGGCAGCCTTAGCCTTTGTTGCTTTCATTGCAGATGCCCTATAGGAAAGTGGCCAGACAGCTTTTTTATGTGGGTCCCTGACCATACTTTTCCTTACTGGGTAGGACTTCCCAACCAGGGTCTCAAGCTACCCTCACTGGTGTTTTGCAGCTGGCAGTGGTTCCGAACCTCCCTGGGATGGAGCTCCCAGGGAGAGGGATGGATGGAGCTTCCAGGGGGAGGGATGGGTGGAGCTCCCAGGGAGAGAGATGGGTGGAGCTCCCAGGGAGAGGGATGGGTGGAGCTCCCAGGGAGAGGGATGGGTGGAGCTCCCAGGGAGAGGGATGGGTGGAGCTTCCAGGGAGAGGGATGGACTGTCATCTTTGCTCTTTCACAATTTTAGCCATTGTTGCCTTTGGGCTCTAGGGAATGGGTGGCAACTAGGGACTGAGTGGTCCCCCAGCACAGTGCAACAGCTCTATGAAGAAGTGACCAGACTGCCTTTTCACATGCATCCCAGATCTGATTTCACTGGGCAAATTCTCGTGACCAAGGTCTACAACCACACCTGCTGGTGTTTTCTGGCCAGCAGCAGTTTCAAACCTTCCTGGACAGAGCTCCCAGAGGGAGGGGTGGGCCGCCATATTTGCTTTTTACAGCGTTAGTCACTATTGTTTTCAGGCTTTGGAGAGTCTGAAGTGACTAGTGAGTGGAGTGGACCCCAACACAGCACAACTGCTGTGTTAAGCTAAGAAAAAGAGGCCAGACTGCTCGCTTTCTTTCTTTCTTTCTTTCTTTCTTTCTTTCTTTCTTTCTTTCTTTCTTTCTTTCTTTCTTTCCTTTCTTTCTTTCTTTTCCTTCTTTTCTTTCTTTTCTTTCTTTTCTTTTCTTTCTTTCCTTTCCTTCCTTTCTTTCTTTCTTTCTTTCTTTCTTTCTTTCTTTCTTTCTTTCTTTCTTTCTTTCTTTCTTT
>NW_012104135.1:4475-5693 GCF_000951045.1 Mandrillus leucophaeus | reverse complement strand
AACAAGAGTGAAACTCCATCTCAAAAAAAAAAAAAAAAAAAAACAAATTAGAAAATCTCCATATCCTTCTATGTCTTCAGACTTTGTTTTTTCTTGCCTCTTAATATGCCTTGTAATTATTTGTTGAAAGCTAGACATCGCCTCTTGGGTAATAGGATCTGAATTTTAAAAGCCTTGAGTGTAAATTTTATGTTAATCTAGGTAAGAGTTGGACTATATTTAATGTTTGCTATGGCTGTGAGTGCCAGAGGCTTTGAATTCCTCTGGTGGTCTTGTTTTTGTCTCCCCTTTTGACTATGGAGTTCCCTCAGTGCCCCTTTTCAGAGAAAGCCTGTGTCTTGCAACTCGTTCACCTGTAATCCACTGTAAATTACACTACAGCCCTGTTGGTATGGCAGTGAGATGTGGAGGAGGGGACATGTATAATAATAAAATTATAATAATAAAATCTAAATCTCAGTATTTTCATGGGCCTGGATCCCTGGGCTGAGTGTTTCTTAACTTTTTCCCCCTTAGATAAGACAGGAAGCTAGAAGGTGGCTGGAGAAGAAAGGTACCTTTCCTCAGCTGGGACAAGGCTTTGGTAAAGTCTTTTTCCTTTGTTATGGAGAACACTCTGGATGTATTTTACAATGAAGACAGTATTTCCCACCCTTGCACTAGTCCATACTCAGACTCCAGCAATTTGTCAACATTAGCATTTAAGTGTCACTACCAGTTTATGGCTCCAGCAGCTTGCATTTCAGGTGAGCAAATCTCGGCTGTGACTCTGGATTCACCTCTGTCTCCAGATTTCAGAGTGGTGGTTTACCCTGAGACCTCAGTTCTCTGATGAGTTCAAAAGAATTGTTGATTCTTCCATTTGCTTAGCTTTTTCTTGTAAGGATGAGAGTGATGATTTCCAAGCTCTTTATATGGTAGAGCTAACTGGACGTCCACTATATCTACTAAATAAATTGAATTTGTAGTTTTTATAAAGAAAACAATTATTAAAATGTACATGTTTATAGGCAATATGGAATCACTATTACACATAACTTTTTGTTCTGTAAGACAACAAAATGTCACGATTGAAATTGCAATTCTCCATATTAAATGGCTATATATACACTTTGACAAAATTCTTGGTATATTTAAATGTTTTGATAATTTATCAAAGGGATAACTGAACTTGTGTCCTGTTAATTTACCTAATCTAGATCACATTGATAACAGTGC
>NW_012104135.1:0-540 GCF_000951045.1 Mandrillus leucophaeus | reverse complement strand
TCCTTGTAAGCAAATTATGTGGAGGGGGGCTCTTCGTTAGCTAAAGATAATTGTTTAGCAACACTAAATTGTGAAAAGTGACTATTTTGAGAGTTAGGATTGTGGGGGACTTTCTGCTTTATACACAAATTCATTGTTTGCATTTTTCAAAAAAAATGGGCATGCATTATTTATGTTATCAGGCAAAACCATAATCTAAGCACTTTCACGGTTTCTCTTTGTCCTTGGTAGAAAGTGGATGTTACTCAAGGTCTTTTGTAATCTGATCCCAACCATTTTTTTCTGTCTCCCACCTGTAAACCAAAGAAAAATGACCGAGGCAAGCCTCAATTTAGAAGTTTATTTTGTCAAGGTCGAGGACGCACCTGGGAAAAAGGAACACAAATCACAGGAAGTCTGTGATCCATGCTTTTTCCAAAGAGGGCTTTAGGACTTCAGTATTTAAAGGCAAAGAAGAGACTGGAGGGGAAAGAGGAAAGAAAAAAAAGGGAGGAGGGGAACCGGGCGTGGTGGTTCACGCCTGTAATCCCAACACTTTGG
>NW_012104134.1:2817-3981 GCF_000951045.1 Mandrillus leucophaeus | reverse complement strand
TTTTTTTTTTTTTTTTTTCCCCAGACAGGGTCTTGTTCTGTCACCCAGGCTAGAGTACAGTGGCATGATCAGGGCTCATTACAACCTCAACCTCCCCTGCTCAACTGAGCCTCCCACTTCAGCCTCCTGAGTAGCTGAGACCATAGGTGCATGCCACCACGCCTGGCTAATTGTTTGATTTTTTTGTAGAGATGAGCTCTCACTATGTTACCCAGGCTGGTCTCAAATTCTTGGGCTCAAGTCACCCTCCTGCCTCAGACTGCCAAGGTTTATGAGCCACCGTGCCCAGCCTGCAGTTTTCTAAACTTTGAAACAATTGACAATACCCAAATGGCATGAAATATCTAGCCAGTGTCCCTGTCCTTGATTGTCTCATAACTTTATTTTTTTACAGCTTATTCATTTGAGTTGCAATTGAAATAACATCCACACATTGCAATATTGCAGTTGGTTGCTACATAAAGTCCCTTTTATGGGCCTGGCGCGGTGGCTCATGCCTGTAATGCCAGCACTTTGGGAGGCTGAGGCAGGTGGATCATGAGGTCAGGTGATCGAGACCATCTTGGCCAGCACAGTGAAACCCCGTCTCTACTAAAAATACACACACAAAAAAATATTAGCTGGGCATGGTGGCAGGCGCCTGTAGTCCCAGCTACTCAGGAGGCTGAGGCAGGAGAATGTCGTGAACCCGGGAGGTGGAGCTGGCAGTGAGCTGCGATCCGGGCACTGCACGCCAGTCTGGGCAACAGTGCGAGACTCCGTCTCAAAAAATAAGATAAAATAAAATCTCTTTTACTACATAGGTTTCCCACCCTCTCCTCTCTCTTTCTCTCTTATATTTTAAATTGTTCTTTTCTTGAGACAAGGTCTTGCTCTCTTGCCCAGGCTGGAGTGCAAGTGGCAGGATCACGTGTCACTGCAACCTTGAACTCTTGGGTTCTAGCGATCCTCCCACCTCAGCCTCCCGAATAGCTGGGACTTCAGGCCCACACCACCATGCCTGGCCACTTTTTGTATTATTATTATTATTATTATTATTATTAATTTTTGTAGAGATGAGGTTTCACCATGTTGCCCAGGTTGGTCTCAAACTCCTGGGCTCAAGCCATCCTCCTGCCTCAGCCTCCCAAAGTGCTGAGATTACAGGCATGAGCCACTGTGCCC
>NW_012104134.1:0-322 GCF_000951045.1 Mandrillus leucophaeus | reverse complement strand
GCCAGGATGGTCTCGATCTCCTGACCTCGTGATCCACCCGCCTCGGCCTCCCAAAGTGCTGGGATTACAGGCGTGAGCCACCGCGCCCGGCCCATAACTGCTTCTTTACTCCCACTCCGGGCAGCTCATGTCACCTCTCTGAGCACCAGCGTCCTCATCTGTAAAACAGCACAATGTCCTCTTCCTACCTCAGTTATTTTCTTTGGCCTCGTTTGTCCTAAGGCAGATATTATGGGTTCAGCTGGGTCTTCCCAAAAAGATATGTTGACATCCTAACCCCCTCAAAAATTGAACCTTATTTGGAACTAGGGTATTTGCAGGT
>NW_012104133.1:4047-4393 GCF_000951045.1 Mandrillus leucophaeus | reverse complement strand
TTTTGCCATGTTGGCCAGGCTGGTCTTGAACTCCTGACCTCAGGTGATCCACCTGCTTTGGCCTCCCAAAGTGCTGGGATTACAGGAGTAAGCCACCACGCCTAGCCATATATATATTTTAAAATGTGGTTGGGTGCAGTAGCTCACGCCTGTAATCCCAGCACTTTGGGAGGCTGAGGCAAGCAGATCACTTGAGACCAGGAGTTTGAGACCAGTCTGGCCAACATGACAAAACCTTGTCTCTACTAAAAATACAAAAATTACCTGGGCGTGGTGGCACACACTTGTAATCCCAGCTACCTGGAAGGCTGAGGCACGAGACTCTCTTGAACCCGGGAGGTAGAGG
>NW_012104133.1:0-1622 GCF_000951045.1 Mandrillus leucophaeus | reverse complement strand
CGTCACTGGCCGAAAAACCCTACAAACAAAATAGCTCAACAGCTCTTAATCCTCTGCATCAGGAGCTTTGTTGGTTTTTGGTTTTTGGTTTTTGTTTGTTTGTTTGTTTGTTTGTTTGTTTTCGAGACGGAGTCTCAGTCTCTCACTAGGCTGGAGTGCAATGGCACGATCTCAGCTCACTGCAACCTCTCCCTCCTGGGTTCAAGCAATTCTCCTGCCTCAGCCTCCCAAGCAGCTAGGACTACAGGCACACACCACCACGCCTGGCTGTTTTTTTTGTATTTTCAGTAGAGACAGCGTTTCACCATGTTGGCCAAGATGGTCTTGATCTCCTGATCTTGTGATCTGCCCACCTCGGTCTCCCAAAGTTCTGGGATTACAGGTGTGAGCCACTGCGCCCGGCCTGCATCAGGAGTTCTTTTTTTTAAATAAAAAAAAAAAAAGATGGGAGTCTCGCTCTGTTGCCCAGGCTGGAGTGCAGTGGTGTGATCTCGGCTCCCTGCAACCTCTGCCTGCCGGGTTCAAGTGATTCTCCGGCCTCAGCTCCCGAGTAACTGGGATTACAGGCACCCGCCACCTTGCCCAGCTAATTTTTTGTATTTTTAGTAGAGACGGGGTTTCACCGGGTTAGCCAGGATGGTCGTGATCTCCTGACCTCATGATCCACCCGCCTCGGCCTCCCAAAGTGCTGGGATTACGGACATGAGCCACCATGCCCAGCCAGGAGTTCTTAACCTTTATTCTGTCAGTAGCCTTCTGAAGGTGAGAACTCACCAGATATTTTCATATGCAGGAAATTGGTGTTTTGCATATTTCTGGAAAGAGTCTGTGGCTTTCATCAGATTTTCAAAGAAGTGGCTAATCCAAAAAAAGGCTAGGAATGTGATATATATTATAGGACTTTTCCTTCCCCTTCCCTTCCCACCCACCTCCGAAAAAGAAACAAAAATCCTATGTCTTCTGAAGCCCTCTTGAAATACTAATAGTTGCTCTTCAGAATGAGCCACCAGTTGGTATTCACACCTATTCTATTCCATCACCATTTTTGCTATTTTGTAAAATCAGTTTGGAAATAAGAAAAATGTAAACTTAGATGTGACAAGATGCACAGCCTCTTTGGGTTATACCTTGTATCCTATAAGCAAATCGAACTCCAGGTAATGGACACAGTTAGCAGAGTGGTTGTAGCAGATTGCCTGTTGTTATAGTCCATTTGCATTGCTATTTAGGGGTACCTGAGGCTGGGTAATTTAGAAAGAAAACAGGTTTATTTTAGCTCATGGTTCTGCAGGCTGAACAGGAAGCATTCGCATCTGCTTCTGGTGAGAGCCTCAGGAAGCTTCCAGTCATGGCAGAAGGCAAAGTGGGAGCCAGCATATCACATGAAGCAAGAGAGGGAGGAAGAGGAGGTACCAGCCTCCTGTAAACAACCTCTCATGTGAACTAACAGTGAGAATTTACTCATGACCAAGGGGATGGCACTAACCTGCCATTCATGAAAGATTTGCCCCCTTGGCCAGGCACGGTGGCTCATGCCTGTAATCCCAGCACTTTGGGAGGCCAAGGCAGGTGGATCACGAGGTCAGGAGTTCAAGACCAGCCTGGCGAACATGGTGAAACCC
>NW_012104132.1:969-1539 GCF_000951045.1 Mandrillus leucophaeus | reverse complement strand
TATTGAGACAGAGTCTCACTCTGTCGCCCAGGCTGGAGTGCGGTGGTGCAATCTTGGCTCACTGGAACCTCCGCCACCTGGGTTCAATTCTCATGACTCAGCCTCCCGAGTAGCCAGGACTACAGGTGCCCATCACCACACCAGGCTAATTATTTTGTACTTTTAGTAGAGACAAGGTTCACCATGTTGGCCAGGCTGGTCTGGAACTCCTGACCTTAGGTGATCCATCCACCTCGGCCTCCCGAAGTACTGAAATTACAGGTGTGAGCCACTGCTCCCAGCCTCAAAAGGGTTCTTCCAAGAGGGAGGCAAGAAGGTCAGAGTGAGAAAAGGAGGTGCAATGACATGCAGAGGTTGGAGTGATTCATTTTGAAGGTGGAAGAAGGAGCCAAGGAATGCGGGCAACCTCTAGGAGCCGGGGAAAGCAAGGCAACAGATTCTCCCCTGGAACCTCTGGAAGGAACACAGCCCTGACAACACCTTGATTTTAGCCCATGAGACCCACATTGGACTTCTGGCCTCTAGAACTGTAAGACAAGGAATGTGAGTTGTTTCAAGCCTCTGAGTTTG
>NW_012104132.1:0-454 GCF_000951045.1 Mandrillus leucophaeus | reverse complement strand
GCCCAGCTAGTTTTTTTGTATTTTCTTTTTTACTAGAGACAGGGTTTCACCGTGTTAGCCAGGATGGTCTTGATCTCCTTACCTCGTGATCTGCCCATCTCGGTCTCCCAAAGTACTGGGATTACAGGCTTGAGCCACCGCGCCCGGCCAAAGGGCTGCATCTTATACATCTTTGAACACATTTGAAAAATATCTACTGAACACATTATTCTGTTAGCTATTAACTGTATCAGTCATTCATTCAGCACCCCTTTTCTACTTTGCTCTGAGCTTCTCCCACTAGAACAGTGTTGGGAGGAAACATTTTCTAGAGGAAGGGAAAACATCTTCCCTGGACCATCAGCATCAGTCCAGCCCTCCATACCTTTTGGAGTGTGAGTGTGTGTGTGTGTGTGTGTGTGTGTGTGTGTTTAGGGACAGGAACTCTGTCATCCAGGCTGGAATACAATGGCAC
>NW_012104131.1:5377267-5539884 GCF_000951045.1 Mandrillus leucophaeus | reverse complement strand
TTTCACCATGTTGGCCAAGCTTGTCTTGAACTCCTGACCTCAAGTGATCCGCCCACCTTGACATCCCAAAATGCTGGGATTACAGGCATGAGCCACTGCACCCAGTGAGCTTTTCAATCTCTTAAAGGGACAAATTTAATTTTCCCTATCCATAAATTTGATGTCATTACTAACTATAGTTCTGTGAAACTTTTTGATTATACATGATGCATCTGTATAAATCAAGGAAGGAATAAAGTTTATTCAAGTTTCAGACTAACTTAAAGAGCTGAGTCGTTACAGAAATACCATCAAACTTAGTCTGCTACTGGACCTGAGCCCAACACTCTCCATGCCTTTTGCCTCCCCAAAACTCAAAACTCACACAGAGGACATAGACTGACCAGGTTTCTAGAAGACACCATTTAACATAAGGAAATGCAACCAAGGAATAGGTTTGAGGGAGAGGGTCTTACCTTTGGGGAATCAGCTTCTAGAGTGATTAGGAAGGGGAGCTTATGACAAAAATGTAATATAAAAATTAAGTAGAAAAAGTTAATTTAAGGTTACGAAAATAAAGGAACTTAATAATTATAGTAAACACTGCCCCAAATCCCTCAATCACTCTCTAACAAAAAGAGATATTAGCAAAACATACGAATTCCTTTTTCTTCAGATCAGCATCTAAGAAGACTGGGTGATTTGAACTCTTATTTATAAATCCTGGAAAACTCCGCTGGAAATCCTATGATGACTGTTGATATTTAGGGACACACTCTTCCCCCAGCATGCACTTAAAACTACCATCCACAACTGCAGGAGTTGCTTGTACGTTTACATACAGAGAAGTAAGAATGGATAGAACTTTTAGGAGTTGAAAGTTTTGGGATAAGAAGTTTAGGGAAGACTTTTCAGGGGGTTGGAATCAGGACTAGGGCTACACTAAATATAAACATTTATGCATATTTATAAAATATAAATATAAAAACACACACAATGCATATCAGTCTAAAAAAGGGAAAATAAGGGAGTGCAAAATGTGGCCAGACATCTAAAGGGGTCCTAGGGGAAGTGAGTGATGAGGGAATAAAATAAAATCATACTGAAAAATAGTAGGCCAAGATGAATGTCCAAAAATGTCATGCACTGTGACTCATTTCTAGCACAGTTCCCCCACCACAGTAATAGCTTTGGAGTAAGTTATTAATTTGAAAAGGAGATGTTGAAAAACATACCAACATTTGAAACAATTACAATTTATACCCACTTTCAGAAAGAATTTTCTGGAATATTTTAGATCTAAATTTGATGGAAACCAATATTATTCTTTTGCTTATGGTTTATGTCAAAAAACAACTGGAATTAGTATAAATTCTTATTATTTTAAAATCCAAACCTTTTAGAAGGAAAGCTTGACTCCTTATCTTTTGAGTTATCGGCAGTGATCAGAAGGTTCCTCCACAAGGCAGTCTTTGACATTTCATCAGATATATTGATCACAGATGGATCATCTCTAGACAGGAGTTTCCCCAAATGAAATAATAAGCATTACATAGTAACTGCAGTTTTTCAATGACAGAAACTAAATATAAGAAAATCATGTATCTATGAAGAGCATTTTTCCCAATTTTTAAATTGTGGTAAAATACACACAACATAAAATGTACTACCTTAACTATTTTTAAAAGTACATTTCAGGGTTATTAAATACATTCATAATGTTGTGCAACCATCACCACCGTCCATTTCCAGAACTCTTTTTATCCTATAAAACTGGAACTCCGTACCCACTAAACCATAACTCTCCATTTCCTCTTCCTTCCAGTCCCTGGCAACCACCATTCCACTTTCTGTCTCTAGGTTTCTGACTTCTCTAAGTGCCTCATATAAGCAGAATCATACAGTATGTGTCTTTTTGTGACTGGCTTATTTCATTTAGTATAATATCCTCAAGGTTCATCCGTGTTGTAGCATATGTCAGAATTTCCTCCTTTTTAAACCTGGATAATGTTCCATTGTATGTATATGCCCCAATTTGTTTATTGTACAGTATTTTTGATAATTAAAAATGAAGAAGTATTGAATATTTCTCTTAATTATTGAAAACAATCTGTGAAAAATAAAAAAATCTAAAGAAAATATGCTAGTTGTATGGATACTGATTTGGCCTGTGGTATTCTTAATTCATTTCAAACTACAGAGAATGGGTTCCACATGTCCATTGCTTAAACTCTTGCCCCTAACATCATAAAATCCAGATTACTTCCCTCCTTTGCTCAGACCTTGCAGTGGCTCCCAGTCACTCAGAGTCAATGCCAAGTCCTTATAATGGCCTAAAGGCTCTGTCCCCACCTCACTCTGATTTCACCTTCTGCCACTGCACCCCTGCTCATTCCTTTCCAGCACCAATGCAGTAGCCTCCTGACTGTTTAGGAACACAATGGGCATAGTGCTCCCTGGGGGCCTTGTCCTTGCTCTTCCCTCTGCTCATCATGTCCCTTCACATGGAGCAACTCTGCCCCTTCTTTGTTCAAATGCCACCTTTTCATATGACCCTGATTGGTGATAGGTCACAAGAGAGGAACAAATGCAACTTTTAAGAGGGGCAAAACCTTGGGTCTCCCTCTCTTGCCCAATCTCGAAACGTGTTCTTCAGTTCCTCTAAACCCTCCAACTGTTTTGGTCTTCATAGAAAGATAGTTTCCTGGTAATTCAAAGCATCAGATTGACTACTTTCTTAAAAAAAGCATCAAGTGGAATAGACATTTTTCATGATATTATGTGAGGAAGAGTCTTCTGAGCAAAAATTTTTTAAAAATACTTGATTGAAGGCAGCTATACAATTTTTTTTAAATGCAGCACTACTTAGATTGTTTCATATGCTAATATGCATTGTGAATCTTCAAACTGGAGTGCAGCTTGGAACATTTTTTTCAAATTTATTTAACCACACAGCCATTTTGAGAGTGGTACCACATGAGACTAGGTTTCTATTGAATACACTTGGAAATATGCTGGTTCAACTAAACAATCAACAGGATTTTAAAATTTAAATGTTGTAAAAAAGAAAAAAAAAGGTAAAACATCTTATACTTGTTTTCCCTCTTAAGTGGGAGATGATTTTTTTTTTTTTTAATTCTAGGGAATATGATTTTAGAGTCAAACCCTAAAGATTCAGAAAATTCTCTCCTATTTTGGTTTTTAACACTATGACAAATTCCCTTCTCAGAAAAAGTCTGCATTTTTATTGGCATAACCTGAAATTATTCATAAAGACTTTGAGACTGTAAAATTGGGCACTAATTGATACTTAGAATTGTACAAGAAAACTATTTAAACTAAACTATATTGAGAGGGAGACAGAGAAGAGAGAGAGAGGGGAGAATTTTGGGCCAAATGTTTGCAAATGTTTTCTTTATAACTTCAGTAGTTTGCTTTCTTTTGCTATGTCTTTGTACATAAAGATGAGCAAATTTTGGAGAATTGCATAAATATTTCCTAAAATGACTGATATGACTGAATCATTTAACTTAAGAAATAGATTATCTTTTTGGAAATTCCTTTTTTTAGGGGCAAATTCCCAGAGATAAAACATTTAATTGTGATCAACTTAGTGAATACCTAGGTCATTTATACCAGAAATGACCCTTGATCTGTCTTCTGGTGCTACTTTCTGAGAATATGAAAGGGATCTTCCATACACATTATAAAACAGGAGAAGGAAAGACTTCAGACAACAGCTTCCTGCTTCACTTCATGTAATGCAATTTGATTATAGTCACACACCTATTATTGGCAAAACTTAGTAGTAGGACCCAGGTTATCTAACTCTTAGTTCTTTCTACTCTAATACAAATTCAAGAAACCTCTCTGAGGATCTACACAGTATGAAATTCTTAAATAAATTATATAACAATGCATTACTTAAATTGATGTGTTTTTAAATTTATGTCTTACCTATAGTGTCCTTCCAATGGGAGTTGTACTGTGCCCTCATCTTCCATAGCTAGCATACTTTGTTCTTCCTGAAAAGACAAATGTAAAGTGTATAAAGTGAACCTGATGAGTCTCCATTTTACATTAAAGAAGAAACACAGATTAATGTTTCATTATCTCATTAACCTCAAGACCTTCCACTCTGTTTGCATTTATTAATGTTAGCATAGGTCCTTTCAATAAAGTATCAGCTACCAAGAACATAAGTAATTAATGAGAGTCTCATAACACAAAGTAATTTAAATGCTAACAACAATCTCCTTCATGTCACTCAATAAAAAACATGTTAATTTCTAAGCATACTTTTAAAAAATTAATCTAATTTTCATAAGAAAAAAGTATGGGTGATATAATCAGTTTTATTGTTATAAAGGTGAAATTATATTCCTGGAATGTTCTATGAGGAGGGGGTGACGGATGTACTCAGAACAGTGGTTCTCAAACTTCAGTTTACATCGGAATTCCCTGGTGGGCTTGTTAGCAATATTCCCCAGAAGATCTGACTCCATAAGTCTGGAGTATAGAGGGCATAAGAAGTTCTAGTTCTAACAAGTTTCCAGGTGATGTTGATTATGCTGGTCTGGTGACCATATTTAAAGAACCACTACTCTAGAGAGTTGGAAGGAGACAGTAAAAGATACTAATATCTTCCTGTATGGATCAAAACACAGATGTGTCTTGAGAGAGGAGGAAATGGAAGGTTTGACTCCATTTGGATGTGTTTTAGGCTTTTGTTTCACACTTCAACTTTCTTCTTATAATGACAATATTCCATCTTTCCTCAAAGGGTGGAAATGATTTTTATATTCATACATGCATTTCTTCATACATAGCATTTTAAAACTAAATCTTTGGGATGAAGATAATCTTATGGCTACCATACCAAAAAATTCTGGTTTCGTTTTCAAATAATGTTATCATCAAAATCTTTCCATGAACCAAAAAAAGACAGCTATTCATAGATTATAGCTTTTATTTAATACATTTATTTAAAAATGGGTCAGTTCAGATAATTACTTCAGGCCATTTAAAATGTTAGAACTACTGGTTCTAACTCCAGAAATGGAATTTTAAGATCTATAAAAATAAAAAACGAGTTGACCCGCTGCCCAAATAGAAACTGATGAAAGAAAATAGGGATGACCCCAAAGGCTCATTTCCTCTTTCAGTAGCTTAGCAGAGCTAAGCCGGCGTGAACCAGCTTCCGGAGACACCTTGATCTTTGGCTGATTTTATTATTCCCGGCATGTAAGACTTTTCCTAGTGTCCTTGGTAATCAGACCTTGATCCCCTCTCGGATATCCCATAGTCTGAATATTCCATGCCATATTTCTTGTTACCTAAAGAAACAAGTGTTTTCTAGTGCCTCTTCAGCTAACCTATGAACATACAATGCAATGTGGGAGCAGATCTCATTTCTCTCTTGGAGTACTCTCCCATGCTGGTCAAGGAAAGCTCCTCTCTCCTGGGACTTTGGCTGTGGTGCATATGGAGTCTCTATGCCCGCTCTATGCTTCGGGATAATGGAGATGCCAGAGACTGCATGAGCTCTGCTACTTCCATGCTTAGAAGCTTTCCCCAGAAACCCTATGTTGTATTTGTTCTCTGTGAAGCTAATGGCATGTGCATTACCCTTTTGCATTCTGGTAACTAATTTTATTTTCTCTCTTTGCTGTTCTTCAAGGAGAAAGTTTTCTTTTATGGCCTATCAAATGTATTCTACTTGTATATTGTGCCTATTCTCCTTGTCATTTGGCCACACTATCAGAACTAAGTCAAGGTGAACGGAGATTACCATTGGTTTGAAATCATCCATTCAGGCATTTTAGCAGAGCTGATCTGCAGCCTAGATTGAGGCTTGCCTTCAACTGAGTTAGTCATAATATATGAAATATATTACATACATAATATATCTTGTAGGCACATCCTGGCAGTCATGGGCAGAGCATATGTATCATTTCAGGTAGAAAAGGTTCCTTTATCTATAGCAAAGGTTATCTTAAGATACATGGAGGGACATAAAAAGTAGACACTCAGTGATACCAAAGGCTACATAAGCAAAGACAAGATGCAATTCTTTCCTTGGTTGCCCACTGAAAGGTGAAGCCTGGTATATGATAACATTTCTGGCTCATCAAGAGTAAAATGTCAAGAAGCAAGGTAGAATGGTTTAAGAAAGAGTAAAATGCAAAAAAAGCTGAAGAGAAGAACAGTGCTGTTGGTGCTTAGGTTACCTGGCAGCAGAAAACAAATGTTCAAGATTCAATCTAACAGCAAAAAATTGGACCAAAGCTTTGGGAACAATTTTGGTTTTTCTTCAGATGATTTTCCACTTTTCTCTCAAATTGCTTTCAATAATTATTTTGCACTCTGTGGCTTGTTAGCATGTGTGGGCTTTATACTAGTCATAATTCTATCCAAACAAAAACTCATCACCTCTAAAGATAGCTTTTCCAAGCCATGCTTATCTGAAGAGAAGGGTGGCAGAGCAGCCGCTGCCTTCAGTGCCAGAAGGAAGCTGGGTGGGCCCCGGAGCGCGGGGATGGAGGGCCGGCTGCATCCCGGCAGCACTGTGAGAAAGCCAAAAATTGAGGCTTTCTGAGGAGGAGCAGTCAAATCAGGCAGTAGCCGTCACGACAGCCACAACCTAGGTTATCTCAATCAGATCAGAAAAGAAAGAGACAGTGAGAGCACAAAGCTGAGTAGTTGACAGCTTAGAAGTCAGAAAAGTACCTTAAAACAAGTTCCATTCAGCTCTTAATTGTTCTCTGTGAAGCTACAACATGGGGAAGATATTAAGGGGATGATGATGAAAGTTTACCCAAGAACCTTTGAGAGAGTTCACCAATTTAACTAGGGGGGTGTTTATGCTATGATTTAAATGTCACCTTTTAATTAAGATAGTCAAAGCAGTTTTCAGATATGAAATAAGTGAAGGACAATTAATGCTACGTCCAGTACAGGGCAAGAAAACTGAGGCTTAGAAAAACAAGTCTACTCCAGAACAGTCAAATATTTATTGAGCATGTATTATGTGCTATGCACATAGTTAACAAGAATAATCATCCAGGGGCTATTAATTCATTCAAGGGCAGGTAGTCTGTTAGGTACTGGGTGTATAACAATGAAAAGAAAGCTATAAACTCGACTCTCAGAAAATTTAAGGGATCATTATGAAAAGTACCAAAGTCAAGGTGGTAGCAAGGAAGAAACTCTAGGTGGGAGGAAACAACGTAGGCCAACCCTAAAAGTGAGGAATAAATAAGATGTGTTTGCATGACAGTGAACAACGAGCCTGGTTGGAGCCAAAAGTCTGTGCTGAGTAGAGGCGGAAGAGATAAATTGAAGACAAATCCTGGTGTGGTCTGATAGTAGGGTGTTATGTATCGAATTACATCATGAATTTGAATTGTATTTAGTGATAGCATTAAAATTATGATTCATATATCATGATACCTAACAAATAACAAAGATAGTTATCCTTTAATTACCTTTAGTGAAATAGGTTACATTTACAGCTACATCCATTTTCAGACACAGTGTGTATCTATGTAGGAGCCCTCAAATATTTTAAAGTACAAACAACGGCAGCAGAGACCAATATTCACAAGTATGCTTAGAGTGTTAGAGAGGGAAAATATTCAGCAATTTTAGAATTCACATCCTAAGAAATGGAAGATTCTTCAGAAATTAAGCTCAACCCTTTTATTTTGCCCAAGAGTAAAACAAAGTCTACAGAACATAGAAGTGTCAAACCATTTTCTTCCTCAGCTACTAATAGAATAGACAATGCTGCAAACATTACATAAACATATAATCTTTGAAAACTTCAAGTATTATTTTTATAACAGGTATTACTTATGATTTCCAATGGATAGAAGAGCCAATACATAAGACTAACAATGAAAGTGGAAAAGGAAAAATGGAGGGCCCATATAGAGTTTATATCAATACATAAATGTGACATATATTTTTCATCAGAATATTTGATTCTGTCTCTCTAAGTAATTACGTAAATTACTGTTAAGCAAAAAATTCTGATAGAGTATTCTTGTATTTAGAAGATTATATTTGATTCTGTGGTTTTAGGAAAGGACTTATCTCAAACTTTAGCACCAGAATCACCTGGAGGTCTTATTAACAGAGATGGTTGGCCCCATCCCCAGAGTTTTGAATCAATAGGTCTGAAGTAACGCCCAAGAATTTGCATTCTAGGTTGCCAGGTGTTGGCTGATGTGACAGTGGTTCTGGAACCACACTTTGGGCAACCACTGCTTATGGAAGAAGAATATACTTGCCCCACCCTAAGATTCAATTAGAAATGGCATTTCTCTGTGTAATAATTTGGCCATGCTTTCCATATCCATAACCAATTCTGATCTATCTTAGCAGTAAGACATCCTCTGTAATTTGTTTGGTTGCACTTGTTTTTGATTGCTTTTATGTTTTCTTGGCCTTTTTCATGATCCTGCATTGGGATCACAGGTTCCCATTTGCCCTCTTCTTGTTTTCCCCTATAGTGTATATGTTAGAGTGAACCCCCAGTAAATCAAGAAGTATCACTATCATGATCACTTCCACAGAGTAGAATTTCTAGGATTTATCCAACACTAACCCTCTTTCCTCCTACCCAGGAGCAAACATTCTGCTGGGATTTTCTGCCTTTAACAGTAAGTAGCCTTTTGTCAAATGTGTACAATGGCCTAGAGAATATTTAAGTAGGAAGGAAGGCATGTTGGTACTCTGAGCACATTTGGACATCCAGAATTTGATTCTGCAGTCTTCCCTTTACACAGAGCAATGTGCAAAATGTCAGGGTTCCAATATTCATTTCTACCCTGATTATAATCCTTTCTTTCTAAAAACTGAAGCATATGCATATGCATATGCATGAAGTACATGAAAATTTGGAACAGAAGCTCTGCGACCTTGGACTGGCCTGTGTAGCTATTTATTCTGCTTAACTCATTATTGAATTTTAAGGTCAAATGAATGTTTTCTCAGTGCCATAAGACCAGAAGTGGGCTACTGATAGGAAAACCCTGGAGGCTAAAGGTACAAGCTTGTATCTATCATCAAAAGGACAAGAGGTGAGCCTACTTTAAATTCAAGTCTCAGGGAGCTGAGACATTTCTGCTATTTACCATCTTGCCAGTTCATGATCAAAGTTACTCAATTAATTTGAGCAATTGCAGAAATGCAACATTTCTGGAGAACTTGTCCATTTACCACCTTAACACACAATCTCCTAGAAGACTGGGCCTTAGTATAAGATGCCACGGTAAGATCACATCCTTCCACCGAGTCTGTAAGCCTCAAGAAAATAGAATACCAAGATCTGGGCAAACAAGTAGAAAATCAACCAGGAATTGAACTTTTAGTATAGTTCTTCCTAAATCTTCCTACTGTCTTTACTGACCATACTCTTTGAATACTAATTCTAAGCTAGAAAGTGAACCTCTTTAAACTTCCTTTTTTCTCTCTTGTTCGATGAAGAAGTAGCTGTCTTTGCACTAGTCAGAGCTGTATTTTATTGTTCAATTATAGATTATTTATTGACTGTATTATTGGTTTTCTTGTTTCTTTCCACGTACTGAGGATCACATGAAAGTATCATCATATTAATCCATTTGAGATTTTAAAGATCTATAAACCTGCCTAGTTAATGTACTATGAGGCTTTTCCCTCTAACTTGGATATGAAGGATTTAACAGTAAAATTGCCCAGTAAATCTTTAATCTATTTTTGTGTCTTTTCAGAAAGCATGAGTTCTAGGAAATTTACTAATATTTAGTTACTTCTAAAATCTTTACCTTCATAATCAGAGAACAGTAAATGCCCATTAAAGTACAGTGGGTATATAACATAAAAACATTAGACACTGATTACATATGTTCTCTGCCCTATGAGATTCATAAATTCCAAAATGGGCATATGGCACACACACATATAAGTACCATACATGCATAGCTATGTGAGTGGTTCTGGGAAGTGGGAATGGCAAATTCTAATAAATTCACAATTATTATTAAGCTTGTTCTCTCCTATTTCACAGAAGAATAAAAGGAGAATCTGAAATTTTCTTTGAATTACAATCAGAAAAATATTAAACATTACATAATAGATTACATATCATTTTTCATTTTGTGAACTTCTAAAAGGCAAGAATATTTCACGGTATGAGTATGATCTAAGGAGAATACTGTGAAAGAGATGATTATATGTCTGGGGCTGTGTTCTTTTTTTTTTCCAGAAGCAATAAAAACAGTTAACAAAAAAAGCAGAAAAATGAAGCAAAATTACATATGTAAGTTACTGTTTGAGTATAATTAATAGTATAGTAAGTGCTCACATAAAGTTGTTGATAGCTTCTTGGAGACTGTGACATTAAGTAAAGTAAAGAACAAATAAAATCAATTTTAACACAGGCTAATTGATATAAACAAGAGTTAAATTCCTATGGCAATTTCTGGTGACAAAAACATCACCAAACTTCTAACTAAAGACCCAAAATGTTTTTAATATTAAACATTGAAATAAATGTGAGCTATACAAATGTAAGAAAAATTAATAAAAGCACGTAAGATATTGAATTAACAAATTTCTGGTGAGTCAGTGAATGACTGAGGTCATAGTGGGGATGGATCAAATCAAGGAATAAATGTTTGCAAAGTGAAAATTGTAAGGAGCACAACCTACCACCAAGCACTTCAAAAACAATAGCAATATGGCTGTGTTCACTGAGCATTTTCATACCAAATTGTTCTTGTACATTTGTGTGATTTTCGTATACTTGATGAATTTTTATTTTACAGTCATTTATATTCATTTATTCATTCCTTTTCCAACTCACTTATTCCAGTTCAAGGTCGAGGGTGGCTGGAGCCTATCTTGGCAGCTCAGGGTACAAGATGAGAACTAAGACTGGCCAAGACGTTATTCCCTTGCAGCACACACTCACACACACACCCACATTCACTCACACTGAGCCAATGTAGGCACGCCAATGAACCTAATGGGCACATTTTGGGGATGTGGGAGGAAACTGAAGTGTCCAGAGAAAACCCACACAGATATGAGGAGAATGTGCAAACTCCATACAGACAGTGGCCCTGGCCAGGGATTTTTTTTTTTCATCAACATTATTAAAAATGCTGTATTATTCAAGGGTCTGCTGTACTGACATTATCAAAAAGACTGGAAGGGAAGCTCATAGCCAAGAGCTTTTTCATCAAAATTAAATTAATTTAAACCTTCTTGGGTATTGTGTTTGATGTCAATAATTTTATTTACATCAAATACGGATAATTTAAGGTTTTAGTATTTCTGTGTCCTAGTGTCCATTTTATTTAAATTTAACTTGTGCCAAATTATACTATATTTTTCTTGAAGAGTATCTGAGGATGAAAGCAAACATTTACTAAAGCCCTAAAAAGAAATAGAGACTATCAAAATATCCTAGTCAAAGTTGTTTTTTTTTGAGACGGAGTCTCGCTCTGTCACCAGGCTTACTTCTGCCTCCAGTTCAAGTGATTCTCCTGCCTCAGCCCCCTGAGTAGCTGAGACTACAGGTGTGCGCCACCATGCCCAGCTAATTTTCGTATTTTTAGTGGACATGGGGTTTCACCATGTTGGGTCTTATCTCCTGAGCTCGTGATCTGCCTGCCTCAGCCTCCCAAACTGCTGGCATTACAGGCATGAGCCACCGCGCCTGACTCAAAGTATTATTTTTTTTAAAAAGCACTAATATCTAAATAAGAATATATCAAATAGAAACAAGTAATAACAATTGTATAATATGATCTTTAGTGTTAACATTAATATTACTAGAAGTATGATTCTAAGTATTGCCGTCTACAATATTTGGAAAAATTGAAATATTCTTACAGAATTAAGACACATCATCATGATGATGAATCTATCTGTGGGAATCCATTGTCAGTGATAGAACACCATGTAGAGTAAGGGAATTACCAGTCACACATTATGTAGCCATACTGGTAGAAATTTCTGAGAAAAAAACCTCATTTGATTTATGGCCTGATCTGACCTCACTAAATGACTAAGACCTCCGAAACATCTGCAAATGAATTTCCCAAAGGAAATAGGAGATATATCTATGGTTTGAGCAAATAGAAAGTTGATACATTTACTGACTACTTATAGAGAAAAATAACGTAATTCTCATTGAATATTTTATTTCAATTTCATTTCTATTTATGTGAAAATTTTGTTGTGTTTTACATTGTATGGGCTCTTATTCTCCCCTCATTTACACTCTTTGTAATTTTTATACACTTAAAAAAAATGTTGATTAAGTAGCTTTCAAAATAGACTCAGGCTTAGATATAAACTTTAAATATGCCATGAAACTTAAAATACATTGTTATACCATATAAAATAGAATAAAATAAGTAAGTAGCCTGTACAAATAAATTCCAGAAGTTTCTCCAACATCTACTCAATCTTAAATCACTTCAAAAGCAAATCAGATCAACATTTTTCCTAGTAAACATTTCACCTATTTCAAGAATAAATAATTCTTCATTAGAATATTTTGATTAAAACTCTGTTCCCTAGGAAAATGCCAACAGTAATAACGTCTCTTCTTTTTGTTCTCACATATGTAACAACAAAACAATGACTGCACGATCATAATTTGGAAATAGTTAAGTATCAGCAAGTTTCTGCCATCCATGGGGGAGGAATCAGAAAAATGAGCCTTACAATTTGGAGGGTTAGTACAAGGTATTTCTGTATTTCATTAGGATTTGGTTTCCTCCTGTAAGATCTTCTTTCTCTCTCTGTTCACATCTTTATGATTTTAAACATTAAACTTCCAAACTAGTCTACTTGTGTTTATTAGTGATCACTGTCTAAAGACACAACTGTATAGAGATAAAAACAATAATTTAGTTTTGCAAAGAAATATTACTATGTTCCTTTTTTCTTTCTTTACAAAACATTGATTTTGCTCTTACTTCTTTTTCAGCATCTTCCAGTTTCTTTTTCTTACTCTCGGGCATTAAATCATCCAACCAGCTGAGTTCCCGCTTCGTGAACAACAAGTCCATCAACTTTCTTACAAATACCAGGGCTAACACCTGAAGTAAATAACAAACTAGTTTAAAGTGGAAAAATAATTAAAGCAAGTGGTGTAGATTTGCCGGTATGGTTTCTGGTAGAAACAATTTCTATTAGGCCTGAGATTAAAGTAAAAATTAAAAAGATATATATGTATAAAACATTATCTAGTTTTCTGCTTCCTTCATTTTCTTTTCTTACTACATCCCCAAAATAATGACTATGATTTTACCCAATATGAGAGTCAATTAAATAAGCTATTTAAAAAATATATATAACATGAATTTGACTATGTTTCCTTAAATACATGTAGTTAATAGTTTATACTATGTTAAATTAACACTAGAACATTTTTATCTATATTAATAATTACAAAATTATTTAGTCATTCAAATTCACTATAGTTTTTGAAGTATTTGAAACTTGCCTGAAACATTTAATACAACGTTATTTTAAAAATCCTCCTAATTTTTCACATTTGCTAGTATCTTTAATGTTAAATTTTGGAAGGATGCATTTTTCCATCCAGCTTCAATTAATTCAGACAATCACAAACATTCAGAGTGATAGAGACAAAAATAAGAATCACTGAAATTCATAGGCATTCTCAAACCCTATCTTAGTCAATACTTTTAGTGCCAAAAGTTATATTTTCCAATAATTGTTCAAAATGACTCAGTTGTTCCAATTTCAGTTCATGTGTTTGTTTCCAAAGAGACCAGCAAATCAGAGAAAGAGAAAAAGAGTTGACAGAAGTTTCATACCATCATGGGAAAGACAATAGCAGCTCTTGAAACTTTTATTATCCACAAAAGGCCAAGGCAACTCATCTGAATAATCGTGAAGAGATGCACTTTTCGAAGTGGTACATGCCTTAGGTATATAAAATCTGGTTGATGTTTTGCAGGCATCCAGAAGAGCTTTATCCTATCAAAGAACTAAAAGATTAAACAGACTAAATTGTTTTTAGGTGTAAGACAACAATAAAAGTAGGACAAGTTGATGTTTAATATGGTTCAAAATTTTAGGTTAAATGACATACCTGGATAACACTAAGTTGATACCTGGGCATCAGGACAATGGGATTGTTACGCTTACCCTCTGAAACACTACAATTTCAGTTTAATAATAGCCCACATTTTCTTGAATATGGAGACGGGTTACAATTTAGAAGAGTTTAAAAATAGAAAGCCAATGTTAAATATAGCTACCTTGAAGAGTGGAGCCCTGTGAAGCAAAACATAACTACCATCTTCTTTTTCCTTGCCACATCACAAACTCTTCCTTTATTTGCCCCTCAATATTGGGATTCCTGGACTTGCATTCTCTGTCTTCTTTTCTCCTGGAATAGTTCATCCATACCCAAGGCTTTGACCTTCACATACTTGCTAATGATTCACAGACCTACATCTCTGTCTGAGCTCTCTCTTGGGTTCTAGACCCTTATCCAGCTGCTAAGTATGGTATTTTAACCTCCTTATTTTGACTCTGCTGTTTTGACTTCGCCCGCTTAATCCCCAACAAAAGTTTAGATACTGTCTTTATGAACACAAACATCTTAACCATAAAAATTTAACCTAAATAAATTTTTGTTAATAAAGTATGTTCCAGAGCAAATTTTGTTAACTCTATTTTTTCTTGATTAACTTTATATGCAGCACTGTCATTTGTATATTTTCAGTTGTATTTTATTAAAATAACTTTCATCTCAATCAATGTTATTTCTGTTTCAATCTTGCCATAAAGATAGTACATAGTATTACATAAAACTATTGTTATAGTACTGCATACTATTATGTTACAGCTTTGACTTTGAGGGCTTTTTTTTAATCAAGCAAACCAATTTTTCTCAATTTGAATTTTATAAATTAAATGCACACAGGAAGGTTAAATCTTCAATCACATTTTATTTATTAACAAATCATACTACATGATAGTTTTATTTTATGTAGATTGTTTGGTTTATTGTTCTTCGGCCAAGTTTTGCAGTTTTCAGTGTTTCCAACTAGAGGCGATTATTTAGAAAATAATGGTTTCAATCACTGTCAGTCACTGTTTTATTTCATGCCATCTCTACAGTAATATCTATTACTCATTTTCAAAAAGTAATATTAGATTTTATTTTTTAACTAATTTATTTTAAAAACTGTAGACAATTCTCATCAAATATGTCAAATTAATATGCAAAGGAACAGTTGTCCATTGACTTAAAATGTTAGAGTCAAAACACCCTGTTTTACCAGGACCTGCTTGTATATATAGTAAGAATCTCAAACTCAACATAAACCTATCTTCCCTTCTGTGTTCTGTGTCTTACGGCATGACACGGCCTTCCTTCCCTCAGTTATCTAAATAAGAATCGTACATACATTAGTTCAGTCCCCGACCATTCATTTATTCATATTCATTTATATATTCCAAAAACATTATTGAAACATTATATGCAGACTACTAAGTGTTGAACTCATTCCTGACTAATCTCTCTCCATTCTGTCCATGTATGTGTCATTAGGTTTTAAAATTTCTATTTCCTAAATATTATTTAAACTTAAAAGTCATTAAATAAACAAAAACTTGGTGCACGGTAGAGGTAGGAATAGGAAAGAAGTAAAATAAAATCTTCTGGCTTACAATGGAATATTTCCTTTTCTATAGAACTAGTTTTTCCCAGCCACCATTTCTCCATTTGTGAAACTATGTTATTGCATAAGTGTACTTCAGTGTGTGGGTGCTTCAATTGTTATTGTTTAAATGGCACATTTGCTTTACTTTGGATTCCTGAAGTGTTGGAATGAATATAGATGTGGGTATATATCTGAATACAGAAACAGCATTCATGAGAACACTGTGATCTGTTTTTTCTGCCATGTTTCACAGTGAGAAGCTCAGATAATAAGTTTCTTAATACTGCCAAACAAGCAGGTAACATAGATTCCTTCAATAGGGTAAGAGAGTAACATGCTCCTGGAACTGTTGATATTCAGTATATGTTTAAATAATAATCATCATCATGACAAATGTATTCTGAGTTTTACATTTGGTTTTTATTATATCCTAGAATCAATATCACATTTCCCTACCCAGTTAGCTACAATTCCAAATAGGAATTTCCACTTCCTGGGCTTGGGGTCACTTACATTTTCACAAACCCTGTTTCTCAGTGTGAGACCCTGTTCGTCAACGTGTGCCCCAGCTTGCTGTTTCATTTGTGTTCTTTAAAACTCATTATATTTAACTCATGGGCCTTTGATAATGTTTTCTTCAATTTTCATTTAAAAGATTCACATCCCAAATAACTCCAAAACTTGACATTCTTGTTTAATTCTAAACCTCATGGGTATAAAATCATGTGGAATTAGAGGGAAAAATCTGTTGAAACCTACCATCAAAATGATTTTACTTTGTTTCTTAAACTTCTGCTGCTGTATTTATGTGAGCCTGGGGCCTAATAATAAATACTTTTCACTTACAGATGAGATTAGTACTCATGGAACTTTTGCCAAAGGCAAAAAAAAAAAAAGGAAAAAAGAAAAACAAATATAACAAAACCTCTTCAGTATTCTTCTCTAATGCCTTACAAAACCAATTCTATCAAACTACACTTTCCATACATGAAATTTTAAATGAGCAAATTAAATCTAATTTGAGTAAAATTAAAACACATAACATGGCTCAACCATCTCCCTCTCCCAGTTAATTGTTTCCCAGTGTCAGGATGAAGAGTCAGTCATACTATCAATTTTGGGTGTTCCGTGACCTGCAATGACTTCATACTTAAGTTTGCCTCAGACTGGCACCCAGTACTGTCTTAAGGCCTAAGTGTTGCTGCTTCTTCCAAAGTCACAAGCTGGTTAGTTATTTGCTCAGGAACAGAGATTCTGCGCTGCCTGTCCTGCAGGTTAACTATCCTCTTACATGCTCTGAACAGCAGTGAGTCTAGCTGTGTCACAGAAAAAGCCGCAATTTATTTTTGCTTTTCAGTTGACAAAATACTATATGATAAATAAGCCTCTAGTCTCTTTTTCAAGAACATTGGAGCGTTGGGCTAAATAATGTTAAATTATAAAACAAGATTATTCAAGGGACAATTTAAGTAGAAATCTATTAGTTTGCTAGGACCGTCCTAAAAAATTA
Organism: Mandrillus leucophaeus; assembly: GCF_000951045.1. Classification (NCBI taxonomy): domain Eukaryota; kingdom Metazoa; phylum Chordata; class Mammalia; order Primates; family Cercopithecidae; genus Mandrillus; species Mandrillus leucophaeus. Next base: position 5,522,691 of record NW_012104131.1, on the reverse strand, counting down.
CCACAACTTGGTGGCTTAAATCAATAGAAATATATTCTTTCACGCTTGTGGAGGCCAGAAGCCTAAAGCAAGATATTGGCAGGGCCACACTCCCTTTGAAGGTCTTAGGGGAGAAAACTTCCTTGCGCCTTCCAGCTCCAGGTGGCTCCTGGCACCCTTGATTAATGGCAGCAAAACTCTAATCTCTTTCTCCTTTTTTTTTTTTTTGTGAGACAGAGTCTCCCTCTGTCATCTAGGCTGGAGTGCAGTAGCATGCTGGGTTGAAGTGATTCTCCTATCTCAGCCTCCTGAGTAGTTGGGATTGCAGGCATGCGCCACCACACCCATATAATTTTTGTATTTTTAGTAGAGACTAGGTTTCGCTGTGTTGGTCAGGCTGGTCTCAAACTCCTGACCTCAGGTGATCCACCCACTTTGGCCTCCCAAAGTGCTGGGATTAGAAGTGTGAGCCAACTATGCCTGGCCTTCCTACATCTTCATACGGCCTTCTTCCCTGTGTCTCTCTGTGTCCTCTCCTCTTCTTCTTTTTTTTTTTTTTTTTTTTTTTTTTTTTTTTTTTTTTTTTTTTTGAGACAGAGTCTTGCTCTGTTGCTCAGGCTGGAATGCAGTGGTGTGATTTCCGTTCACTGCAACCTCCGCCTCCTGGGTTTAAGCAATTTTCCTGCTTCAGCCTCCCGAGTGGCTAGGACTATAGGCATCTGCCACCATGTCCAGCTAATTTTTATGTTTCCAGTAGAGATGGGGTTTCACCAGGTTGGCTAGGATGGTCTTGATCTCTTGACCTCATGATCCGCCCACCTTGGCTTCCCAAAGTGCTGGGATTACAGGCGTGAGCCACACCACACCCAACCCCTCTCCTCTTCTTATAAGGACCACAGTCATTAGATTTAGGGCCCACCCTAAAACCATGATTATCTTGTCTTCAAATCCGTATCTAATTACATAGGCAAATAGTCTATTTCCAAATAAGGTTACATTTTGAGATGCCAGGTGGACATAAATTTTCAGGAAACACTCACTATTCAACCAATAACAGTATCATAAAAGAAATATGTGGGAAGAATTTGCCTACAGCTTCTGTAAACATTTAGAATACACTTGTGGAGGTTCTAAAATGTGTCCACAAATTCTTTGATACTCTTCTCTTCAAGAGATAGAGTCTCCCTTTTCCCTTCACTTGGGTGCAAGCTGGACTTAGTGGATAGCCTCTAACAAATAAAAAACGTGGAAATGACCATGTATGACTTTGAAGACTAAATCAAAAAGCACTTTTCATCCTTTCTCTCTCATTCTCTTCTCCTTCTTTCTCCTCTCTCTCTTTCTCGCTCTCTCTCTCTCTCTCTTTCAAATTGCTCAGTCTGAAGGAGTTACATTCCATGTTTTGAAGACACACCAACTATTCCATGGAGAGGCTACTGTGGCAAAAGACTGAGTCATCGTACCAACAGGTAGAAAGGAACTGATGCCCTCATGCCCACAGTTGTGGAATAGACATTTTGGAAGCAGATCCTCCAGCACTATCAAACCTTCAGATGCTGTGGACCTTGTCCACACCCTGACAGTGACCACATGGGACATCTTGAACCAGAACCATCTGGCTGATCTGTTGCCAAATTCATGCCTAAAATATTTATTTAACCAATACTTACTTAAATAATGTACAAAGTTCCCCTTATACTTGAAACTGCCTATACCTTTATTTTAGTCTAATTTTAAAAATAATCCTACAAATATAACAGTAAAACAAACAAAACAAGGTGTAAAAACCCCAGGATATCACTATCTCAACAAATTGTTTTTATTTCTACACCTTCCTTTACAACCCATCTCAAACTTATGGCTTTATAAACCTATGGTCAGTAGTTTCTTACTGTGTATTATGTCGTAAGCATTTTTGCCATGTTACTTTTGTAGTTCCTAAAAGTACACTGGAACTTTAACTGATACAAAATTATCAATTTTCAGTGAATATACCATAGGTTACTTAATTATTTTATTGCTGTGAGAGAATTGGGTTGTTTCCAATATTATAACAGTATGTGTTAAAATGAACATCTTTGTACATAAAGATTTTTCCTATTCTTACCAATAGATGTCCATACACAAGATTAAAGTGTCAAATATTATAAATATTTGGATATGTATTGAAATATATTACTATGATTTTTCTAAATATGCTGTAAAACCTAAGCCTCTTACAGTTTTAATATACTTACGATAAATAAAATACCAGAAGTTTATGAACCTTAGATGCTGGAGAGTATCTTCTTTAACTTTTGTAACTCTTCAAACAAGTTTTGAAGAAAAACAAGTTTGAAGAAACTTAATTGTGGTCTAAAAGCTGTTCCTCAGGTGGCATCATTTTCTTAGCTGTCACATGACTTATCGGTAGATCTTAAGATAAGTCATCACAGATGTGCCTGTAGTACTGTAAGTAATTTACCTGAATTCCCTTTAGAGATGAAGCACCCATATAAAGAAACACTCCATATAGCACTGGCATGGGAATAAACTGTAAAAGAACAATTGGAGAAAAGGTACAAATCATTTTCAAATATACTGTGGTTTTGCATTTATCAAAGAAAAAAATGGAGAAAAAAGGCATTTTTGAGTAGAAACAGTATAGTACAGATTCAGAAGACATGGATGCAAGTTCCAGCTCTAGCAGTTTTTAGCTGTGTAACCTTAGGGAAGTTACTTAAGCTCTCTGTGCCTTAGTTTCCCAATATCTAAAACGAGATGATAACAATAGGGCTGTTATAATTATTTAATAAGTCAAAATCTATTTTTAAAAACCATGTAGTATATAATGAACAATAATATTATTATGCCACTTTAGAGACAATTTGAATTTTGTTTTACAAAGATAAGATATTTGGATTAAAGGTAAAGAAGGAAGCTAACATTTAGATGTGTTTCCTGCATTATGCCAGGTATTTGTAAATATATGGATTACTCAGATTTTCTCTTTTTATTGGAATAGTTCACCATCATCTTATGTCTATAAGATAATTACTTACATAACACAATTACTTACATAATTCTTGCAAAGGTACTTGTGTTAATGATCAAATACTAGTAAACGATTAAATAATTTAATTAAAATGTCAAATTATTGGCAAATAAAATGTGTTGTAATTTATAGCACAATTAACACACCTTGGAAATATCTGACAAAATTACATGACAAAATAATTACTAGTTAATCCCCTTTAAAATAGATTTCAAGTTTTCTGTGGAAAAAATATCAGTATATGCAAAGATGATGTCCAGAGAGTGGTTTCATAGAGCACTTAAAATGGAGCAGGCTCATTCCTTCACCTCTGTATTTTATTAATAGTAAGTAATATTAACTGCTAATATATTTATCCATTGACAAGAAAATAGAATCTTTATGAATGCCTGTAATGAATTCAGGTCACAAGTCAGTCAGAAACAATGAGTGACTTTTTCCCATAGCTTGATCACCATTTCAAAATTGTTACAATAATTTACTCATCAAATTTTACTTTGCCAGACTAAATTTTTATGTATTTAACGGTTTTAAAATATAGGACATAATTTTCCTCCCTTAGGTTATGAAGAATTATATAAACATGGTTAAGAAATTCATCACTTTCATCACATGCCACACAATATTTGCAAATTTATGGCTCAGATTCAAATGAAAATATTAAATTATGATAAATATATTCTTCTTTCTCTCAAGTTCATAAAGACAGATTTCGTTACCTTCAGAATACTGGTCATAAAGACTGATGAACCCATAAGAATAAAAATCATAAGCCCTGTAACCCTTTGCTCCCGAATGCCGAGAAATTTGGGTTGTTCTCCTGGAGCTGAACATTCTGATTCCAGTTTTAGGCTATTGACATGAGTGATGGAGAGGACTGTGGCAGCCACAAACCATGGCAGGCCCATGATGGAGCATACACCGAGCATGACAGCCACCATTAATAGGTCCAGATGGTACCCACAACCTTTCTGTTTAAAAAAGAAAGAAAGAGAGAAAGAAACTGTGTCAACAACAGGGCTAAGGATGGCCTGATTGCGAATAGAAACCACTTCCTGATCATACTCAACAAGCCCTTCATATCAGATCTCCTGGAGTAAACTCTTAAACAAACATTCAGTTTCCAATTGCCCTCTTTTGTCTCATTGGGTGACTTTTATTAGAAAAAAATAATATCATGGAGCCTAAGCTCCCCTGTATAGTCATTTTTTTCCTTAATATAGTGCTATCTTGTTCTAAATTGTTTAAGTTTCAACACTAGACAAATTAAGCCCCACCTTAGAAATCACAGTTTTTTGTTTTCTATTTCCTCTGTTATGCTACTCCACTGTCAATAACCTCCAGGTGTTGCAAACTAAGTGCTTCCTAGGCCCAGGTAGGAAACGTAAAGGAGGAAAAATAGGTGCAGTGGGGTGTGTGGAAACTGCCCTCTTGCACAGACAGGGTGCTCTCGGAAGAGGGAAATCAAAGATAGGGAAGAGCACTCCCTCCATACCCTGTAGGAACCAAAAGTGTAGAGCCACAGAAGCAGCCAAAGGTTTGGCCTACTTTATGTTCCACCTTTCCTTTTTAATTTTTAGTGACTGCTTCATGAGAGGCAGTATAATAAAGTGGTTAAGAATATAAGTTCTGGAGTCAGACTGCCTGGAATGAAATGCTAGCTCAACCAATAAATCACTTAAGCTCTTGTGTCTCTTTTTCCCTATCTGAAAAATGATGATGATGATGACAGTAGAAGGCACCTCACTGGACCGTTGTGATAACTAAATTAGTTAATGTTGTAAATAATTTAGAATAATATCTGTTGAATAGAAAGCGACCAGAAAATGTTAGGTACTATTATATCCTAATGGTTAAGCAATAAATGTTTCTTTTGTACTCATTAGGTTTCAAGGCTGCTTAATAAAACTATTAATATGTTTCTTAAGAGCAGATAACTTATATAACTTCTCAGTATTTCCTCTTGTTTTTAGCACAATCATTGGCACACAATAAGCAATCAATAAAAGTTACAAATTGACTTTTTTGAAAATAAAATATGCATCAAACTTTTCAGAATCAAATTTAGTAAGTGTAATTTTAAAATAAATACAGCAGTTAAATTTGTTATTATGATCATGAGCAGAAATTACCAATTCTTCTAGGAGAATAATAGTCTGATTTTTAGCGGTAGTTTTATATAACTTCAAGCAGTTTGCAGTTAATATGAAAGCTCTTATAGCCTGGAGTGTGAAACACACTGTTGCATATTTGTCATGGTAGTCTTTCTCTGTGATTTTGTTTTCTTAGTAACAAGATTCTTAAACTCAGTTGTACTTTCTTTCCTTTCTCCTCATCCCTTCCAAATTATAAAAGTGCAAGAGATGATAGTGAGGAGAAAATGAGAGTTATGTACCTAAAGACCTGTTCCTCCTATGTTGGCACCAAAGCAGTGGTACCCTTCATTGGCTCAGCTTACTGGGGCAATGCTACAATTCACCAAAATGTCTAACTCAATTTCCTGAATGAATATGACTCTGGAAACTTTTCTTTGCAAGTAACTCAAGAAAGAATTTGATTAGTAAGAGCTGAAGAGTAGGAAGAGAAACTGCCTGGTGTCCGCATAATCAAAAAAGCATAGGAAAAAGCTTTGCCAGGACTGTAATATTGTACCTTGGCCTTTTGTAAAACATTTTGGAAGGTGTAATTCCATAGAATAGAACTCAGATTTTGGTCCCTTTAAAGGACAACGTCTTAAGCAGCTTGAGAAGTGTTTTGTCCTAGCAACTCTGGAGGGAGAAGGATGTAGAACAGTGAAGGACCTCATACTTAAGCCTCTGCCTCTAAGGGAGTACAATGTGAATGCTGCTCCCTTGGAGTTGTTTTGCAAAATTGTGGTACTGCTAAGAGAAAACGAAAGATGTAAGAGGAGCTAATGGCTGTGAGATGAACATCAGAGGAGGGCAGAAGACAGGGGGCCTTGAGAGTCAGGCTTGTACTTTTTAGCACACCTGGACTTTCTCAGAGTCCACATTCACTACAGCTCAATAATATGAGGGAGACCTTCGTCATGATAGTGATTTCCAATAGCTCTTATTGAATGTTTAAAAAATATGATACAAATGTAAACAGTGGGATTCTGAATTGCAGGAAGTGGGCAAAATAATTCTTTCAGAGGAAATAATTTCTTTTCTCAATTCATAAAGCTAGCTTTGTAATGTATAAATATATAACAAAAACAAAAATATAATTTCCCCTAATTATGCTGTACAACAATGGGAGCATCTTGATTCAATGTAAACCAAAGGAAATAAATAAAGCACTTCTTGCTCTTCCCCTAACTAACCAGTATCCTTCTTGCCTTTCATTTAAAATGTCTTTAAAAACTTGGACTTTGTAACAAAATTATTAGCTGATAGGCATGCCAGCCAAAGAGAAGTACCCCTTTGTCAGAGAGAGAACTCTACACCTTCTAACATATTTCTGTAGATTTTTTTCTCAAATAAAGACAGAGCTAGAGCTTTTATTCTCACATTCATCCATGAATCACAGGAAATGGACATATGGGAGGAAAAGGGAGCATAGCAACAGGTGATGCTACACCAGACCCCACTAAAACCAACATGCAGCAAGACAAGAGGCCAGCCAAGAGGACCATCTGATACCCAGATGCCACTGCTGAAAAAATTCATTTCAAAGCTTGGCAGCAATTTCCTGCATCTGTCAAGTTAACCACATAAAAGACTATAGATTGACATGAAGAACCAGGCTGACAAAGAGGGCAAAAAAGAACATATCAAATGCCATAATCATCAAGAGAATATGGTGCCAAATGAATGTTGCAAATGCATTCATTTACTCAAGTGATCCGGGATTGTATTGCTGTTTATTAAAAATGATGTCAAAAGAAGCCTGAACTGTCTACAGAAACATGTAGAAAAGCCCACAGTTGTATCTTAACAGAAACTTTCTTTTTTATAAGATTATATCTCTCTTTTCACATTTAGAGAATGTGCTTTAAAAAACCCAAGTAGATATTTTTAATGCTTTTCAAAGGGATTCAGTTAACTTATGCCTAATCCACTTCTCCAAGGGAGAAACAAACAAACAAACAAACAAACAAACAAATGCTAGAGAGAGTATGGATTTATATGTACATTTATGTATAATATACATGATACTTCACATTCTCAAATTTTTATATTTGCCTCCTCTTTCACTCTGGAGCCATCCGAAGGATAACAGAATGCAATGAGTTCGAGTTTTACTAATTTTGAGCTCCCGCATTCTTTGGGAGTAGTAAGTCACCAACACAGTGCAACACAGCTTTATTGTGTACATAGTGACACTCATGAAATGATAAAAACAGTTTTTTTTTTTTTTGAGACAGAGTCTCACCCTGTCGCCCAGGCTGGAGTGCAATGGTGCAGTCTCAACTCACTGCAACCTCTGTCTCCTGGATTCAAATGATTCTCCTGCCTCAGCCTCCCGAGTAGCTGGGATTACAGGTGCCCACCACCACGCCCAGCTAATGTTTGTATTTTTAGTAGATATGGGGTTTCACTATGTTGGCCAGGCTGGTCTCTAACTCCTGACCTCGTGATCTGCCTGCCTCGACCTCCCAAAGTGCTGAGATTACGGCGTGAACCACTGTGCCTGGCCAATAAAAACATTTTTATCAGCATGAGAAATATCGTCTGAAAGAAAACCAGCTACTAGTTCTGGCAATAGAGGTGAAGAAAAAGTAAAAAGATCTAAAATATGTTTGGGAGAGATAAAGAATGAAAAGAGGAATTCTGAGTTGATTTGGGTGTATGTAGACTTAGATACATGATGTGGAGTCTACCAAGTGTTTGATACACAAACTACAAAACATGATTCATTAAACAATTTCGGGGAATGCTCCAACTAAGGCAAAAATGGGTTTCTCAAAGTGAGAAAAGAAAATTAGTAAAAGCTGAAAATGCTTTCACAAGTGGTTAGCTTGTGGTCTGGTGATATACTCAAGAAACACATCTTTTAGTGAAAATGTGGTTCAAGTCAAAGCCAGGAGACTGCAAACATTTCAGTGAAGCGGGGAGAAGTACTATGGAACAAACCGTTACTCTGAGTAAATAACATTCTGAGAAGGTGATTTTGTTGTTGTTAACGGGAAACCCAGTAGCATCAGACCACACTCTACAGAAGCTTAAGGAGATAAGAGTTGTAGGCCCAATAGGGATTCAATGTAGACAAAATACATCTTCACTGGAAGAAATTTGCTTTTAAAGTATTCATATCTAAGGAGGAGGATGGAGAGTTCCGATTCGCAGTGACCAAGAACGGGCTGACTCTTCTGCCTGTGGCCATATAGCAGAGTTTATGATTAGCCAGATTTGCTATATCACTTACTAAATCCAGAGTAGTAAGGGGCAAAAATATGAAACTTTTGACTACATAATCATTTCTTTGCACAATAAAACAGATTTAGTAATGTAGCCTTAGGTTTATTTCAGTGACAAAAATAGTTCTAGTTCTGCATTTAATTCTATAAATGCAAGTACTTGAGAGGACCACTTGAAGAATGCTTTATTACATTTTTGTTATTCCACAGTGTATGTGAAGGGGGAAATTAGTGTATTTGTCAATGTGGAGCTTTGGAAAGGCTGTGAATGTCAAGGGCTCATGAAGAACATTGAGTAAGAGCAAGTGCCATGTGATTTATAAGGTTGAGGGCCCAGGAAAGGGCAAAGATTCAGAATGGCCAGGAAGGTAATAACAATCTCAGCACACATTTCACTTCCACACTTTGTTTTAATATGATTCCACTTACAACAAGAAAAAAATTCTGCCTGAATCCATTTAACTGATGACCCTTACAAAGGATAATTTTTTCAGTGGACTCACTAGAATTTCTGCCTAATTATGAAGGCTAAAAAAATCTTTTTTGAAAGGTAAATAATAATTATATGGCTTGCTTTCTTCCTAAAACAGTTTTTTAGTTGATTTTTTAAAATGTGTCATTTAATAAAATACATAAAGTTGTGAGAATTCTGAAGTTACATTCTGCAAAGAGAATGAAGAATGTCCTTTGCTTTCAGACACACATTCTCTCCATCATATACTCAAAATTCCTTCTTCATAAGATTTATTGCAAATAAGTGTGCTTTCTTACATTTATGTTATTATTGTTATTAAAAGCAATGGCAAAAACCACAATTACTTTTGCACTAACGTAATATATTGCATCAGAGTTTAATCAGAGATTTTTTTCATCTTTCTAACATTCTTACAAAAGAAATCCTATAAAGCATGATTTCTTTATAGAAATCTGACAATGATTTTTTTCTCCTAGAGTTTAAAGGGTATGTGAAAATAGCTGGCAATTTCTCCATGATACCAAAACAAAAACAAGATTATGCATGTTCTGTTTTTACAAGGTTTGATGCAGATTATTTTTAACCATTTAATGATTTCATTGACTTTATTTAACATATTCCTGAAAGTAAGTGATAGTGCTTACATTACAAATCTCAGGCAAATTGCATACCAGTGAACAATTTTGATTATTCACAACTGCAAAATGGCAAGGTCAGAATGTAACCAAGACACATCTATATTTACTTATTCTTTTTATAAAAGAGACAGTGAAATCTGCAATAAAACTCAAAGATGTCACTTCCAAACTGTGACGTTTATGTCTGGATTTTGTTGTTATAGGCAGAAAGAAAAATAATTAAAGAAAATAAGAAATAGTTGAAGTTGTAATTTATTCTGATAATGAATTAAATGTAATAGATACACTTAGGGTTAAATAGAGGAATAGAGGAATCTCAGATGTAAGACAAGTTGGTATGGTTGTACTTCACCAGAACAGATTGTTATTTCACTAAAATATGCTAAATATGGTAAAGTTAGAACTTTGACAATGTTTTTTTATTTTATGCCTTGGAGGTGAGTTCTCAGACTTGAGCTCAGCCAAGTGCTACAAATAAGTAAATTCTCAAAGCATTGTAAGACCAAGTATCTTGTAAGACAATAAAAATTATACATCTGAAAATGTTATTTTATATATTTCACTGTACAAATGAATAAGAATACAGGAGAAGTCAAATGAACATCAGTTAATATCAGTTAAGTCATAATGATTTACATTAAAATGAATGTTAAAATATACCTTTAGCTTATGCTCTTTTCTGTTGATGATGACAGCTGTAATCTGTTGGTCCATAAAAATTAGGATAGTACAAAGCAGAGCTGGAATTATAGCAGCTATTACTGTCCACCATGGGTTTGGACCTAAAGGTGTAACAAACCAGCCACGATCATCTCTGGTGGGCTGTATAAAGTAAAGGATGTGCATAGTTATGAACTGGATTAATGAATACTTGATCAAATTAAGTCTTACAGATGCTACCAGGAAAGCCCTAATTATAAACAGAGGAGCTGAGTGGGCTACAATAAGTAATAATAATATTCATAAAGCACTTAAAACCATTTTAAGTGCTTTAAATATTTTAACTCATTTTTTTTCTTCACAACACTCTAAAGATGACACAGAAAAGAAAATTGAGGCATAGAGAGATCCAGTAACTTGCCCAAGATCTCAAAGCTAGTACGTGGTAGAGATGGGATTTAAACTCTGACAGACTTGTTGAAAAATCTGTGTTCTTAATCAATACCTGTATTAAATAAAATAATATCAATATTTACCATTAACTATTGGAAAATGTATTGAAATTTACAAATAGCACATTGACACATAGAACGCTGTGCTAGAACTGAGATACAAAGATAAATCAGAGGCTTCTTTCAGTTTAGAATCAGAGACAGACATCTAAACAGAATACATCATTATGGTATTGTAACTGTTATTTTTGATGTGCAGAGGCTATTGAGTGAAAATGGAAAAAAAGATACTTGGTCAGAGCAGAGGCTCAGGGAAGGGTTCCAAACATGACTGCTGTCTGAGATGATTCTCAAAATTTCATCTGACAAGAGTCCTATATAGAAGTCCCCAGCCCTGTTTGACAGAGAAAACAAAGGGGCACTCCTAATCTGAAAAGCTGAAATCTGAAATGATCCAAAATCTGAAACTTTTGAGCACTCACGTGATGCCACAAGTGGAAAATTCACACCTCATTTCATGTGATAGGTCACATATGTTATTAAGAATAGTGTATAAAATTACTTTCAGGTTATATGTATAAGGTATATAGGAAACAAAAATAAATTTTGTGTTTAGACTTGGGTCCCACCCCCAACATACCTCATTATGTGTTTGCAAATATTTCAAAATTTGAAAAAAAAAAAAAAAAGAACTCTGAAACACTTCTCATCCCAAGCACTTTGGATAAGAAATGTTCAAACTGTACCTCATTAGTAACACGGTCAGAATTCTATTTCCAATCTATTTTTATCTGTTTTTCAAGTCTTGTTCACTGTACAATTCTGCCAAGATAATCCTTTTCTCTTAGTTTTAAATGCTTCCTTATCTTTTAAGAATGTTATATATATATATTTCAACTGTCAGAATTGACAGGAAATTTTTTCGAGCAATTTTTATATTTATAATTATTTATATTTTGTAATTCTTATTTTTTTAAACATTAGACCCCAATTTTAGCCATGCTGTGTGCATTTCATTTACTGCTCTTCTAATCTAAATTCTTTATATTTTCATGAAAATCCTAAGTACTAGGGTTATAGGTATCATCTAAATGAAGATTAGACCGAGAGAGATGGGGAGAGGGAGAGAGATAGTAAGTGCTATGATAAATTCACCTTGAAAACACTTGGTACTTGTAGTTTTGGAGATGGGATCCCAATGGCATAGTCAATTAAAACCATACACAGAATTGTAAGAAAGACAGCAAAGTCACTCACTATGGATCGAACCTAAAAATAATGAAAACACTTGTCACTTAAAGTAGCTATAAATATCAAGGAATACTCAGGAACATAATCTAGAGTCACACTTTATAAACACTTTATGACATAATATCATAATATTATATTTTATGCATACTATAAGATTACCATTAGCTCTGTCAGAACCTGAATATATATTTATGTATCACTGTCGTTAAGATTGGTACACACTCAACCTTTCCAGAATGAGGCATTATGGAATAGCTACATCGTGGTTGAGTTGTTTTCAATGTTTATTTAAAATCTAACTTTATGATGAACCCATGCATGTGAATATTCAGAACACAGAATAAGGTAGCATGGGCAGAATTTGGTGGATTTTAGGGATCTCTTTCACACAGGTAACATTTTAATATGATAAACTTGAAGCATCATAAAATAAAATTATCTGTTTTTATCAAAGAAACATAATGTTTTAGTTTATCTAGAATATAAGCATGACAGTTGGGAATGTACACAACAGAGTGGGCAAATTTAAAATTTATTCTATGTGAGCCAATTTTTAAAGCCATTTCTCATTTATAAAGCCAATTCTGAGCAAATATTCACATACAATTATTATCCAGATCTAGTCTATTTTAAGATGCCTTTATGACATACACACAAGCATACACAAAATGCTTAAGATTATTGTTTCAGCTCATAAAAATGTTTTTGTATTAATCAGAGTAAGTTTTTTTGGGGAAATAAATGAATCTTCCACTTTAGGGAAGAAAGTGGTGACAAAAAAGAAGCTCCTTTCGGAAGGAACAGTTCTTGAAATATTTTCCCAGAGTGGAATTTTGATCATAATCTATATCTCATCCCTAAGAAGCTTGTTTCCTTGTTTCTTTTCCTTTTTTTTAATTTTTTTTTGGCGGAATCAGACATTATAGGTGTTACTTTGCAGTGTTAAATATTGAACTAAGCTGTTTCTCTGTTTACTTTCCTTTCCAAATATGCAGATGCAAACGTAGTGGGTTAGGGGGAGGGACTGACGGTTTAAACACTGAAAAAGAGAATATTGTTCCAATGAGACTTGCGGGGGCTTCCCCAATTAGAGAATGTAATATAGGCTCCTCTGAGGTATCTGTCAGGCTGGAATAGTTCCCACTGTTCACTGGGCAAAAAAGTGACAATCAGTAATGCAGTGTGTGCTGTGAATTTCCAAAAACGTCAGTAGGAAAGTAGGAGTTGATCCGCGGGGTTTGCAGTTAGGAGAGAAGCCTGCATATGCACTCCCAGCACCTGCATCACAAAATTCTTTCTCTTCAGCCCCTTATCTCACCCCACAACTAACCTGGCAGCTCACTCACACAAAAGCCTTTCAGTGGCTCCCTTTATTACACCAATTACTCTTTCTTTTGTCCTATGTTATTTTACACTTAGATCAAGAAAATTATAGTCTAAGTACCTTGGTTGGAAAATATCTGCTAGTCTTGAACTGCTTCAGGGTGGCTGACAGAGTAACTGTGGAAAAGAACAGGATCACCGACCAAAATAGAACATCTGGAACATATGGGTGATCATGGCCACAGGCCCGTCCAACATACTCTCCATGCAATGATTTGCATTCCTGCCAGAGGAAGTAAAACAAATGGAGCTACTAAGAAAAAACCAGACACATTTCTTGCAGAAAACTAACACCTTCTGATCAATTGTAGTTCAGATGCTGAGGCTTTTCCTTTATGGCTCTCGCAGTGATTTAACAGGCATTACATTACGACTTTCAAGTTCAACTTGGATGGGTGGTAAGAAATATCAAAGGTTTATGAAAAATTTGAACATGAACCACTTTTTAAATTTAAATGTACAAAACTAATTCATTTACCAATTAATTAATGTGCATTAAATCTAATACCTACTAAGTTCCTAACACCAGATGTATTGAAAATATGACATACGTAATAGTGATTGGTTACTAAGGTCAGACACTATGCCCAGCTATTTAAATACATCATTTAAATTACTTTTCACAACAACCCCATAAAATAGGTTCATGTTATTATTTATATTCCATGTCTGAGGAAACTGAGGCATAGAGGGGTTAAATAATTTGTTGTGGCCTCACTACTGGTGGGCAGCCGCAGAGCCGTGATACAAACACGACTTCTGCAGTGAGATTATTATTGCTTATTGACGGACAACAATGTTTTGTAGAATTATCTAGTTCAAAAGCTGCCAAGAAAGATGAGAAAGGCAACAAGAAAACTATGACATACAATGACTGAAATGAAATTGTAAGTCAAAGATGGGACTATCGAACTTGGATTAAAGAACAAATGAGATAAAATTACTACATGAGCAAGGCAAAGCTCATATTTACTATGACTTCTCCATGGGTTATTTTTTCTTCTGCAACTGTAGTTCTGTAAGAGCCTGAAGAATTATTTCTAATTACTGCCTTAGCCATGAGGTGGCAGCAAAGTCAAAAAAATTTTTTTTCTCCAGGAAAAACAGCATTTCAAACAAATATTTTGAAAGAAAAAAAATTATTTTAAACTTACTTTGGTTTATCTTTTTAAAAATTAGATTACTAAAGTATTTTTACATTTCAAAACAGGAAATAATGGTTTAAACGATCCAATGATCTCATTAGTCCTTGAGATATTCTTGCCCTGAACATAAATTGAATTGCAGAGAGATCTTGGAGAAAAATATGAACTCATAGATTGACCACAAACACAGAGTCTGCCTAACTTCAGGCCTGAAATCCTTGTAGAGCAAAAAGTAAATACATTCCAAAGATTGTAGAATAAATCACAAATAGCTACCCTATCATCTGAAAACAAACAACTAGTAAAATCTACTTGGAGTTGCTAGTTACCCTAAGCCTGAGAGTCTTGAGAAATATAGTTAATATACCTTATCATTGTCTTAAAGAATCTGTCCCCTTTTCTAATTTAACTGCAAACATCTTCCTTGATAGGCAAAGTTAAATTCCAATTATTCATGTTAAGCTAATGCAGAGCACAGCAACTTGGCTAATTGAAAAACCACAGAAAAATCCCCCAGGCCTTAATTAAAGTTTTAATTTTCCTTCTTTCAAAATGCCGTAAAAATAGATAAGGTGGCAAAAATGAATCCTTGTGTTTTTCTTCCTCTTCTGCACCTGTCCAGAAATGCTAGCAGAGCAATTATTAAGCAATATAATGGGTAGCAAAATGGTTACATAGAAAAAGGAGCTAAAAGTTCCATGATAAACACATTATCTATAAATTTGTGAGCATCTTTTGTCATTTCTACAGGTATAAAAGTCATTTGGCGGGATCTTGTTCTCAATTCTTAAGAACATAGATGACATTTAAAGGATCCCTTAGCTGTCTTACACTCTATAATTTGCCAATGGCCTGCCTAGTTACATTAATTTAAAGCATATTTGAAAATGTTATTTATTTTCTCTTTGGGAGTAAACAAAATGCTAACTTTAAAAAAGAAAAATTGTGACCTGCTAAATTCAACATTTATTTTCAGTTTTATACGAATTGTATCCCCAACACACACACGGAGGCACACACACATGCACACATACATACATGCACACATACACACAGAGTAAGTCCTGAAATTTAGAAATGAAAACCAAATCCAAATCCTGCTCTCTTCTTTTGAGTCTAACATATGGTTTCAGTTACAATGGGTACTCAAAAAATGCTTGTTGACAAACTGATTTCTACTAATTACTCTTCAAACACATTCTAAGTTTCAGCAATTCTATAAGTTGGCAAAAATTAAGTTAGATAAAATAAGAAATTAAAGTTGGCATTAGTGTCCTGCCCCTTATATATGTACAAGCTAAATATGTAATTCAGGCAACAAAACACCAAACTCTGGTTAACTGCTTATGAATATTTTAAATCATGCCTAAGGATTTCTTATAAAGGCTGATTTTTGAGATCATATATATACACACTTAAGTACTCTAGCTTGCCATAAATATTTGCATTAAATAGTAAGATGAAACTGTTTCAAAACAGACATTAAGTACTTTTATCAAATGTTTAACACTTACTATGCATAGAGCAGTTTGGGAGAATCAAAGAAAGCTAAAGTTCTTTGCCCTTGCTGAGTTGGCAAGGTATAAATTATAATTCATGAGATATGTAAGAACTCAATGAAACATTACAGGACCTGCCAAATAAATAATATGTAAATTAAATGTAATATCACTATTTTAACAAAATTAGTTATAAAAGCCACTAGTTCAGTGCTTTATTAATAAAATATTTTTGATGACAGTATGAACATATTGAGGAAAAAGCATAAAAATTAGACAAAAATTTTAATGGTCTTTTTTTTTACTTAAACATTACAAGATTGTTTTCCTTATATAGTATTCCCTCTGGTGATAAAGACTGTTTCTGGTCAAGATTAGCAATTATCCATTGCAAAAACTGCTTTTAACTAATGAAAAATAATATAAAAATTTCTGCCTGAATGTTAGCACCTAGTACAAAACTTTTTAAAATGACAAAAAAAGAGAAAAAAACCAACAACCCCACAATGCTGTGTTTGCTTCAATTGTAAAATATTTTTCACTATTCTACTTGACCTTAAAACTTACGGTATCTAACTCACAGCTAGCCTGATAACTGTGCTGTATGTCTGCTTCTTAGAACTCTAAAAATTCAGAAGTTTCTAATACATAGAATGAATATTATTATTTAGTATTAAATTATTCACATAATACAAAATACATATAGAATAAACTATCATGTTATATAACTTAGAGATGGGATCATTTGGGTTTTCATATTGAAGAAGACATCAAGAGGCTCTGTAAACATAATATAGTCTACCAAAGAAAATGTAGACAGGAGACCCACTACTGATTTCATTAATCATGACCCCATGTCTAAATTCTGAATAACTATAGCATTTTTTTCTTGATCAGCTCATCAACTCTTTTATTGTTCAGTTAAAATGGCTCTTTGAGTGGAAGCAGCCTGGCAATGTTATTTTTCTAGGAAAAAATAGGTGGAATTGAATAAACGTTAACAATAACAAAACAAGAGTAACTGAAGGCTTATTCTACAGAATACAATTAGGGTAAGAATAGAAGTAGTAAAATATAGGCCAAGATAGAATTTTAAATAAAGAGTAAGTAATTTGATTTCAATTTTGAAAGCACATGTTCAATAGAGAAAATCAAGAAAATAGTCAATAGATCATATGCTCTTTACAAGAATCATGTTTAGAGTTTTATAATATCTGTACAACAAAAAAGATTTCTATGTTCCCTAACTGGACCATTTACTAAAATAGTATGCATTTGATCAAATGAACTAGAACTCATATAGTTTTTTGCTGATAGTCATAATAAAATTTGAGCCTATATGGGTAGGTAAAGTGGCAGAAAGTTTGAACCTGTAATGTTTATAACTGGGAAAAGTAGAAAAGAAAGTAGGGCTACTCAGATTTTAATACTTATTAAAAGCAGAATACATTTTCAAATTACAAGATTTTATTGAACCAGAAGTATAGAATGCAAATATTGATAGTTAAAGAGGCACAGAAGTTATAATAGATTCAGAAAACTAGAGAAACGCAGGTATGAAAAGAAAGAAATTACAAAGCAGAGAAACGCCAAAGGAAATAAGACAATGGCACAGGATTTAACTGTTATAGGTGAAAAATATGTTGCCATGCCCTTTCTTGAGTGGGAGATAACAACAAAATGGGAAAAAGAAATATCTTGTTGAGGGAGGTGCCAGAATTTTATGAAGAAAAGTGATATTTGTTCCTCCCAAAGAATTTAGTATTGACACTAGAATATTAGAAACATCCCCTTCCCCCAGCAGATCCGGAACAGCTGGAGCAGCATTACAGAGTAAAGTAAGAGCATTCTGAGTTCTCTACACAGAAGGCAGACTTAGTTCTGCCATATGGTTTCATTTAGGTCAACACCACTCATATTTAATGTGCTTTCAGTCCATCTCAGTCACATAATTCTGTATAAATGAGCTTTTTGAGCAATTCTGGTCTTCTACTAGAACAACCTTAATAATGAAAGATAACCCCAGTTTACTGATGAGCCTCTGAAATGATGAAATTAAAATTCAAACACAACTATTAGTTTTATAATATTATGCATTCAAGCAAATTTTACTGTAATGGCAATAATTGAGTCACAATGTCAACAAAAGCTCTTAGGTATGACTTAATTTTCAATGTTTTACTTACTGACACAGTTAGATTCTCCCATATTATGTCAGAGGCAGAAATATTAGATTCCCTCCATTCCTTCAATGTATCATTGCTGGGATTATGCGGTTCCACACAGTTACACCTGAAAAGGCAAAATAGTGTCTTTTGTGAAATAAGTAGCTTTTTGTGACTGTACCAAAGAATAATGTATAATGGCTCCATTTTCTCCAGTCACAGCATTCCTCTATTTGACAGACAAGTAGTTAGGTTATCCTAAACTACTCCACAACAGACTATTTTCAAAAATCAAGAAGGATGGACTGTTAGGATACTAGAGTACTCTACAGTGTTTCCTGGAGTGAGAGCTCCTTATGATACCCATTTGGCCCTAAATTATAAGTCAAATAGAAAAATGATAAATATCCAAATCTACTGTCACTATGTAGTTAATATTGTAAAATCATATCAATTAAAATTAAAGGGGATATTTAATTCATATTCTGAAGATCATTTATAACTGGCATATAATTCAAAATTAAGGTTGGCTGAAGGGAGAACTCTAGGTACCTGAGGATATATCAATGAGAAGAAGATATAGACAAAGATACCCACAAATTAATAGCCTTAGAAGTGAACTTTAATTTACAATTTGTTTTCCAAAAATTCATTTGTAAACTTGCTATTTGCCCTTCAGAAAGCACTTTTGTATAGAAGAATTTAATAAATGGTGGTTGGTCTCCCAGATTAACCCACATACACCACATAACTTGTAAGTTCATTGGACCATTCTTTTAGTGATATTAATTGTACTATAGAACTGAATTGCCATTTCTAAGGTTATTACTATAGAAAAATATCATATAGTTTCTACTTGGTCTGCCTAAGAAACAGTCTTCGGCCTTCTACATCAGGAACTTAGTCTGTTTCACTTTACCACCACTTATTCATTCTTTAAATAGTTATTGTCTATTACTGCAAAAAAACAAACAAACAAACAAACAAACAAACCTGAGTTGGGCAGTACAGACAGATATGGTTCTTGCTCTCACTAGGGAAATTGGAGGATTCCCCAGGGAGGCTCACTTGGAGACCCCAGAGAAACCTTAAAAACTGAGCTCCTGTCCATGACGGAACAGTAGGTCAGCCACACCCAGTTACACCCCCTACCTTGCTAACCACCAGTAGGCTTTCATTCCTAAGGGTTAAACAGAAACAAGCTCTTCTGAAAGACTTGCTCCATGGCTGATTTCAACCAACCATGTTACACTGCCCCTTGCTTTTTGTAGTTTCGACACAGCAACTGGCTAGCATTCCTTCCTGATAAGAGACCACTGAACATGGAGTGGTTCTGGCCAGTTTACGGAGACTGCATGCTGAGTCCCTTCATGTCCTCTGCTTCACCTTTTGACATATAGAGCTTAATTTTAGTACATTTAAATGTTGTTTCCACCACGAAGTGAACATGGGACATATGTAACAGACATGTTAGCTTACTACACGTGTGCCCCTTCATGAATATTCATAGCTCCTCCTATAGTCGGTTGAATATGTATGCTAAACCAATCCATTCAGTATGAATTCCTGTTTCATTTTTCCTCCTTCAAAGCACCTGCTTTTCAGTTTTAACCAGAGGCTCCATTTCCCACTTGCAGGTTGTGATACCCCCTTTTAGAAATAAAGCTCTCCTCCGTAGATTTTGCTACTTTTTCAGTAGACATTATAAGAAGAAAAAAAAATTAAACGTGGAATGATTTTGAGCCTCTGGTGAAATGTTGAAAAGGAGAATTCATTTGATTGTGAAGTTAGGAACATTGTTGTTTTCTTTCCTTCACTATGTATTTTTCGAGTTATTTTCTTAGTGGTTGCTCTAAGGCTTATCACATATATCCAGCTATTCTGTTCTAGATTGTTCTGTTGTTTTTTACAATGTCCTGGGACATAAATTGCTCTGGGGGTCTGCTCCAATTAAATTCCAGCCTGTTTGCTGCAGTAGCCTTTTGTTTTTTATTTTTAAAATATAGACAGGGTCTTGTTATGTTACCCAGCCTAATCTCAAACTTCTGCGCTCAAGTAATCCTCCCACCTCAGCCTCCCAAAGTGCTGGGATTACAGGTGTAAGCCACGGTGCCCTGCCTGCTGTGGTCAGTGCTTGAGGTTTGTTCTGACCCAGGAGGGTTCTTCTTAGCTATCTCTTTTCCTGATTCTCTCTCATACACTAGCTGATCTGGTTTAGCTTTTCTTTCATGAAGCTACCAACCTCCTCTTAATTGCTTTCCACCAGAACTTACATTATTTGTGAGAATACCTTTATCTTGAACTTCCCTTTACTCTGCTTCAAATAAAGTTAGTTCCTTTGCAAAGAGCTTCAGTGCTCCCACTGGGGAAAATCTCGGATGCATGGCTTCAGAACTAGGGATGGGGACAGCATTGTGTTCCTCTGTAAGTGACTCCCCTGCTTTAGGAGCAGGGAGCTGAGCATGGGCAATAATCAGAGCCTCATTAATAATTGAGAACCCATACTATTCTCAGTGTCCCAGGCCTGAGGTTGAACCGCCACCCTACGGGTAGGAGCTGGGTGAGAGAGGAAGCCCCAATCTCTTGGATTCATCTAGCCAGAATTTAGCTTCTGGAGGGGAAGGGTGAAGAGAGACAAGAAATGCTGTCAGCCTTCTCCTGTTGGGAACATACAGTTGGCCTCAACTGGAAGCTGAGGAAGCCCTGTGTTCTTGGCCAAACTTGCCCAGAGTTAAGCTTCTGTCATGCTGAGCTGGGAGGAGAGGAAGGGAAGTGGGTTGTGACTCAAGTGCCTCGGACTCATTGTTCTTACCAAGATTTAGTACACTTTTTGGAATAAACATTTCTTCATTTGCCGTATACCCTTAAGAAAATTTCCAGACTTTTCATGATTGCCTTTTAAAATTACTTTAACCAGTACAGTTGTTTCACTGGGGAAAGGGTCTGCCGAGCTTGTTATACCACCATTCTGGAAGTATATACTCATAACATTATTTGTAAAGTGCTACAAAAGTCATGACACTGGAGCCACGGAGAGGGAAGCACTGCACATTACTTGGTTCTACAGTAAATAATACCTACATAATTATAATTACATAAAGATTTCTACATTTTTAAATTTTTTAGAATCACTCTTTAGGCAAATTACTTAACACTTACCCATGGCTACAAAATAACATATGTTAATAGCCATTACAATAGAGCTGGGGGTGGGGATGTAGAAGGCGAAGAGAATATTGGGAGGAAAAGTGAGAATTATTCATCTCCTCTTACAAAGTAGAATGTAAAGAGAGTTACCTATGGCTGATAGAATCAGAAATGGAAATCTACATATGTTATTTGTGGCTATTTACTTATAGCTACAGAGGTTACAGGGATGATGGAACTTAAGATGTGATATTATTATATTGAAAAGGGAGGTAGAGTGAAGAGGCAGGCTGGGGATGAGTGTAGAAAATTAGCTAAATCCGGTCAGGTGCAGTGGCTCGAGCCTGTAATCTCAGCACTTTGGGAGGCAGAGGCAGGCGGATCACAAGGTCAAGAGATAGAGACCATCCTGGCCAACATGGTGAAATCCTGTCTCTACTAAAAATACAAAAATTAATGGAGTGTGGTGGCAAGCGCCTGTACTCCCAGCTACTCAGGAGGCTGAGGCGGGAGAAGCACTTGAACGCAAGAGGCAGAGGTTGCAGTGAGCAGAGACTGCGCCACTGCATACTCTCCCTGGCGACAGAGCGAGACCGGTCTTAAAATAAAATAAAATAAAATAAAATAAAATAAAATAAAATAAAACAAAACAAAATAAAAATTAGCTAAATCCATATTTATAAGAGCAAAAAGTAAATTTGTCACACTTAACATTGGTAAAACAAGAAATAAAAATATAAGCATATTATTTAGAAATTTAGAGGCATCACTAAAAATAATTTTTAAAAAAACTTTATTAAAAATGTTGCCTTTGAGTGAACTGGTGCTTTTAATTATAATCTTCCTGTACTATTTGTGGGGGTTTTTTCCCCCAGGATGTGTATGGACTATTTTGATAACAATAAAATGTACTTGAAAAAAATAATTAGTTCTTCTTGTGTCAGCTCTAAGTTTGTTTTCTCATTTCAGAGTGTACAAATTATCTCAAAATCTCTCTTATATTTGCTTTGTCTCTTTTTTTCTCTTCTAAAAGTTTGAAAGGTTTGCAATCATGGGAAAGCCAGTTGAATATTTCTTTTGTACATACCATGCCCTCCTCAATGAGAATTATATGCCCAAGATATTTGGATTATTTTCAACAGCAGAAGGCAGCCTAGCATGTTATAGGTTATAGATTATTATTATCGATAATAATATAAATTATGTATTAATTCTTATATTTATTATATAATAAATATAAGAATTAATACATAATTTATATTATTATCGATAATAATAATCTATAACCTATAACATGCTAGGCTGCCTTCTGCTGTTGAAAATAATCCAAATATCTTGGGCATATAATTCTCATTGAGGAGGGCATGGTATGTACAAAAGAAATATTCAACTGGCTTTCCCATGATTGCAAACCTTTCAAACTTTTAGAAGAGAAAAAAAGAGACAAAGCAAATATAAGAGAGATTTTGAGATAATTTGTACACTCTGAAATGAGAAAACAAACTTAGAGCTGACACAAGAAGAACTAATTATTTTTTTCAAGTACATTTTATTGTTATCAAAATAGTCCATACACATCCTGGGGGAAAAAACCCCCACAAATAGTACAGGAAGATTATAATTAAAAGCACCAGTTCACTCAAAGGCAACATTTTTAATAAAGTTTTTTTAAAAATTATTTTTAGTGATGCCTCTAAATTTCTAAATAATATGCTTATATTTTTATTTCTTGTTTTACCAATGTTAAGTGTGACAAATTTACTTTTTGCTCTTATAAATATGGATTTAGCTAATTTTTATTTTGTTTTGTTTTATTTTATTTTATTTTATTTTATTTTATTTTATTTTATTTTAAGACCGGTCTCGCTCTGTCGCCAGGGAGAGTATGCAGTGGCGCAGTCTCTGCTCACTGCAACCTCTGCCTCTTGCGTTCAAGTGCTTCTCCCGCCTCAGCCTCCTGAGTAGCTGGGAGTACAGGCGCTTGCCACCACACTCCATTAATTTTTGTATTTTTAGTAGAGACAGGATTTCACCATGTTGGCCAGGATGGTCTCTATCTCTTGACCTTGTGATCCGCCTGCCTCTGCCTCCCAAAGTGCTGAGATTACAGGCTCGAGCCACTGCACCTGACCGGATTTAGCTAATTTTCTACACTCATCCCCAGCCTGCCTCTTCACTCTACCTCCCTTTTCAATATAATAATATCACATCTTAAGTTCCATCATCCCTGTAACCTCTGTAGCTATAAGTAAATAGCCACAAATAACATATGTAGATTTCCATTTCTGATTCTATCAGCCATAGGTAACTCTCTTTACATTCTACTTTGTAAGAGGAGATGAATAATTCTCACTTTTCCTCCCAATATTCTCTTCGCCTTCTACATCCCCACCCCCAGCTCTATTGTAATGGCTATTAACATATGTTATTTTGTAGCCATGGGTAAGTGTTAAGTAATTTGCCTAAAGAGTGATTCTAAAAAATTTAAAAATGTAGAAATCTTTATGTAATTATAATTATGTAGGTATTATTTACTGTAGAACCAAGTAATGTGCAGTGCTTCCCTCTCCGTGGCTCCAGTGTCATGACTTTTGTAGCACTTTACAAATAATGTTATGAGTATATACTTCCAGAATGGTGGTATAACAAGCTCGGCAGACCCTTTCCCCAGTGAAACAACTGTACTGGTTAAAGTAATTTTAAAAGGCAATCATGAAAAGTCTGGAAATTTTCTTAAGGGTATACGGCAAATGAAGAAATGTTTATTCCAAAAAGTGTACTAAATCTTGGTAAGAACAATGAGTCCGAGGCACTTGAGTCACAACCCACTTCCCTTCCTCTCCTCCCAGCTCAGCATGACAGAAGCTTAACTCTGGGCAAGTTTGGCCAAGAACACAGGGCTTCCTCAGCTTCCAGTTGAGGCCAACTGTATGTTCCCAACAGGAGAAGGCTGACAGCATTTCTTGTCTCTCTTCACCCTTCCCCTCCAGAAGCTAAATTCTGGCTAGATGAATCCAAGAGATTGGGGCTTCCTCTCTCACCCAGCTCCTACCCGTAGGGTGGCGGTTCAACCTCAGGCCTGGGACACTGAGAATAGTATGGGTTCTCAATTATTAATGAGGCTCTGATTATTGCCCATGCTCAGCTCCCTGCTCCTAAAGCAGGGGAGTCACTTACAGAGGAACACAATGCTGTCCCCATCCCTAGTTCTGAAGCCATGCATCCGAGATTTTCCCCAGTGGGAGCACTGAAGCTCTTTGCAAAGGAACTAACTTTATTTGAAGCAGAGTAAAGGGAAGTTCAAGATAAAGGTATTCTCACAAATAATGTAAGTTCTGGTGGAAAGCAATTAAGAGGAGGTTGGTAGCTTCATGAAAGAAAAGCTAAACCAGATCAGCTAGTGTATGAGAGAGAATCAGGAAAAGAGATAGCTAAGAAGAACCCTCCTGGGTCAGAACAAACCTCAAGCACTGACCACAGCAGGCAGGGCACCGTGGCTTACACCTGTAATCCCAGCACTTTGGGAGGCTGAGGTGGGAGGATTACTTGAGCGCAGAAGTTTGAGATTAGGCTGGGTAACATAACAAGACCCTGTCTATATTTTAAAAATAAAAAACAAAAGGCTACTGCAGCAAACAGGCTGGAATTTAATTGGAGCAGACCCCCAGAGCAATTTATGTCCCAGGACATTGTAAAAAACAACAGAACAATCTAGAACAGAATAGCTGGATATATGTGATAAGCCTTAGAGCAACCACTAAGAAAATAACTCGAAAAATACATAGTGAAGGAAAGAAAACAACAATGTTCCTAACTTCACAATCAAATGAATTCTCCTTTTCAACATTTCACCAGAGGCTCAAAATCATTCCACGTTTAATTTTTTTTTCTTCTTATAATGTCTACTGAAAAAGTAGCAAAATCTACGGAGGAGAGCTTTATTTCTAAAAGGGGGTATCACAACCTGCAAGTGGGAAATGGAGCCTCTGGTTAAAACTGAAAAGCAGGTGCTTTGAAGGAGGAAAAATGAAACAGGAATTCATACTGAATGGATTGGTTTAGCATACATATTCAACCGACTATAGGAGGAGCTATGAATATTCATGAAGGGGCACACGTGTAGTAAGCTAACATGTCTGTTACATATGTCCCATGTTCACTTCGTGGTGGAAACAACATTTAAATGTACTAAAATTAAGCTCTATATGTCAAAAGGTGAAGCAGAGGACATGAAGGGACTCAGCATGCAGTCTCCGTAAACTGGCCAGAACCACTCCATGTTCAGTGGTCTCTTATCAGGAAGGAATGCTAGCCAGTTGCTGTGTCGAAACTACAAAAAGCAAGGGGCAGTGTAACATGGTTGGTTGAAATCAGCCATGGAGCAAGTCTTTCAGAAGAGCTTGTTTCTGTTTAACCCTTAGGAATGAAAGCCTACTGGTGGTTAGCAAGGTAGGGGGTGTAACTGGGTGTGGCTGACCTACTGTTCCGTCATGGACAGGAGCTCAGTTTTTAAGGTTTCTCTGGGGTCTCCAAGTGAGCCTCCCTGGGGAATCCTCCAATTTCCCTAGTGAGAGCAAGAACCATATCTGTCTGTACTGCCCAACTCAGGTTTGTTTGTTTGTTTGTTTGTTTGTTTTTTTGCAGTAATAGACAATAACTATTTAAAGAATGAATAAGTGGTGGTAAAGTGAAACAGACTAAGTTCCTGATGTAGAAGGCCGAAGACTGTTTCTTAGGCAGACCAAGTAGAAACTATATGATATTTTTCTATAGTAATAACCTTAGAAATGGCAATTCAGTTCTATAGTACAATTAATATCACTAAAAGAATGGTCCAATGAACTTACAAGTTATGTGGTGTATGTGGGTTAATCTGGGAGACCAACCACCATTTATTAAATTCTTCTATACAAAAGTGCTTTCTGAAGGGCAAATAGCAAGTTTACAAATGAATTTTTGGAAAACAAATTGTAAATTAAAGTTCACTTCTAAGGCTATTAATTTGTGGGTATCTTTGTCTATATCTTCTTCTCATTGATATATCCTCAGGTACCTAGAGTTCTCCCTTCAGCCAACCTTAATTTTGAATTATATGCCAGTTATAAATGATCTTCAGAATATGAATTAAATATCCCCTTTAATTTTAATTGATATGATTTTACAATATTAACTACATAGTGACAGTAGATTTGGATATTTATCATTTTTCTATTTGACTTATAATTTAGGGCCAAATGGGTATCATAAGGAGCTCTCACTCCAGGAAACACTGTAGAGTACTCTAGTATCCTAACAGTCCATCCTTCTTGATTTTTGAAAATAGTCTGTTGTGGAGTAGTTTAGGATAACCTAACTACTTGTCTGTCAAATAGAGGAATGCTGTGACTGGAGAAAATGGAGCCATTATACATTATTCTTTGGTACAGTCACAAAAAGCTACTTATTTCACAAAAGACACTATTTTGCCTTTTCAGGTGTAACTGTGTGGAACCGCATAATCCCAGCAATGATACATTGAAGGAATGGAGGGAATCTAATATTTCTGCCTCTGACATAATATGGGAGAATCTAACTGTGTCAGTAAGTAAAACATTGAAAATTAAGTCATACCTAAGAGCTTTTGTTGACATTGTGACTCAATTATTGCCATTACAGTAAAATTTGCTTGAATGCATAATATTATAAAACTAATAGTTGTGTTTGAATTTTAATTTCATCATTTCAGAGGCTCATCAGTAAACTGGGGTTATCTTTCATTATTAAGGTTGTTCTAGTAGAAGACCAGAATTGCTCAAAAAGCTCATTTATACAGAATTATGTGACTGAGATGGACTGAAAGCACATTAAATATGAGTGGTGTTGACCTAAATGAAACCATATGGCAGAACTAAGTCTGCCTTCTGTGTAGAGAACTCAGAATGCTCTTACTTTACTCTGTAATGCTGCTCCAGCTGTTCCGGATCTGCTGGGGGAAGGGGATGTTTCTAATATTCTAGTGTCAATACTAAATTCTTTGGGAGGAACAAATATCACTTTTCTTCATAAAATTCTGGCACCTCCCTCAACAAGATATTTCTTTTTCCCATTTTGTTGTTATCTCCCACTCAAGAAAGGGCATGGCAACATATTTTTCACCTATAACAGTTAAATCCTGTGCCATTGTCTTATTTCCTTTGGCGTTTCTCTGCTTTGTAATTTCTTTCTTTTCATACCTGCGTTTCTCTAGTTTTCTGAATCTATTATAACTTCTGTGCCTCTTTAACTATCAATATTTGCATTCTATACTTCTGGTTCAATAAAATCTTGTAATTTGAAAATGTATTCTGCTTTTAATAAGTATTAAAATCTGAGTAGCCCTACTTTCTTTTCTACTTTTCCCAGTTATAAACATTACAGGTTCAAACTTTCTGCCACTTTACCTACCCATATAGGCTCAAATTTTATTATGACTATCAGCAAAAAACTATATGAGTTCTAGTTCATTTGATCAAATGCATACTATTTTAGTAAATGGTCCAGTTAGGGAACATAGAAATCTTTTTTGTTGTACAGATATTATAAAACTCTAAACATGATTCTTGTAAAGAGCATATGATCTATTGACTATTTTCTTGATTTTCTCTATTGAACATGTGCTTTCAAAATTGAAATCAAATTACTTACTCTTTATTTAAAATTCTATCTTGGCCTATATTTTACTACTTCTATTCTTACCCTAATTGTATTCTGTAGAATAAGCCTTCAGTTACTCTTGTTTTGTTATTGTTAACGTTTATTCAATTCCACCTATTTTTTCCTAGAAAAATAACATTGCCAGGCTGCTTCCACTCAAAGAGCCATTTTAACTGAACAATAAAAGAGTTGATGAGCTGATCAAGAAAAAAATGCTATAGTTATTCAGAATTTAGACATGGGGTCATGATTAATGAAATCAGTAGTGGGTCTCCTGTCTACATTTTCTTTGGTAGACTATATTATGTTTACAGAGCCTCTTGATGTCTTCTTCAATATGAAAACCCAAATGATCCCATCTCTAAGTTATATAACATGATAGTTTATTCTATATGTATTTTGTATTATGTGAATAATTTAATACTAAATAATAATATTCATTCTATGTATTAGAAACTTCTGAATTTTTAGAGTTCTAAGAAGCAGACATACAGCACAGTTATCAGGCTAGCTGTGAGTTAGATACCGTAAGTTTTAAGGTCAAGTAGAATAGTGAAAAATATTTTACAATTGAAGCAAACACAGCATTGTGGGGTTGTTGGTTTTTTTCTCTTTTTTTGTCATTTTAAAAAGTTTTGTACTAGGTGCTAACATTCAGGCAGAAATTTTTATATTATTTTTCATTAGTTAAAAGCAGTTTTTGCAATGGATAATTGCTAATCTTGACCAGAAACAGTCTTTATCACCAGAGGGAATACTATATAAGGAAAACAATCTTGTAATGTTTAAGTAAAAAAAAAGACCATTAAAATTTTTGTCTAATTTTTATGCTTTTTCCTCAATATGTTCATACTGTCATCAAAAATATTTTATTAATAAAGCACTGAACTAGTGGCTTTTATAACTAATTTTGTTAAAATAGTGATATTACATTTAATTTACATATTATTTATTTGGCAGGTCCTGTAATGTTTCATTGAGTTCTTACATATCTCATGAATTATAATTTATACCTTGCCAACTCAGCAAGGGCAAAGAACTTTAGCTTTCTTTGATTCTCCCAAACTGCTCTATGCATAGTAAGTGTTAAACATTTGATAAAAGTACTTAATGTCTGTTTTGAAACAGTTTCATCTTACTATTTAATGCAAATATTTATGGCAAGCTAGAGTACTTAAGTGTGTATATATATGATCTCAAAAATCAGCCTTTATAAGAAATCCTTAGGCATGATTTAAAATATTCATAAGCAGTTAACCAGAGTTTGGTGTTTTGTTGCCTGAATTACATATTTAGCTTGTACATATATAAGGGGCAGGACACTAATGCCAACTTTAATTTCTTATTTTATCTAACTTAATTTTTGCCAACTTATAGAATTGCTGAAACTTAGAATGTGTTTGAAGAGTAATTAGTAGAAATCAGTTTGTCAACAAGCATTTTTTGAGTACCCATTGTAACTGAAACCATATGTTAGACTCAAAAGAAGAGAGCAGGATTTGGATTTGGTTTTCATTTCTAAATTTCAGGACTTACTCTGTGTGTATGTGTGCATGTATGTATGTGTGCATGTGTGTGTGCCTCCGTGTGTGTGTTGGGGATACAATTCGTATAAAACTGAAAATAAATGTTGAATTTAGCAGGTCACAATTTTTCTTTTTTAAAGTTAGCATTTTGTTTACTCCCAAAGAGAAAATAAATAACATTTTCAAATATGCTTTAAATTAATGTAACTAGGCAGGCCATTGGCAAATTATAGAGTGTAAGACAGCTAAGGGATCCTTTAAATGTCATCTATGTTCTTAAGAATTGAGAACAAGATCCCGCCAAATGACTTTTATACCTGTAGAAATGACAAAAGATGCTCACAAATTTATAGATAATGTGTTTATCATGGAACTTTTAGCTCCTTTTTCTATGTAACCATTTTGCTACCCATTATATTGCTTAATAATTGCTCTGCTAGCATTTCTGGACAGGTGCAGAAGAGGAAGAAAAACACAAGGATTCATTTTTGCCACCTTATCTATTTTTACGGCATTTTGAAAGAAGGAAAATTAAAACTTTAATTAAGGCCTGGGGGATTTTTCTGTGGTTTTTCAATTAGCCAAGTTGCTGTGCTCTGCATTAGCTTAACATGAATAATTGGAATTTAACTTTGCCTATCAAGGAAGATGTTTGCAGTTAAATTAGAAAAGGGGACAGATTCTTTAAGACAATGATAAGGTATATTAACTATATTTCTCAAGACTCTCAGGCTTAGGGTAACTAGCAACTCCAAGTAGATTTTACTAGTTGTTTGTTTTCAGATGATAGGGTAGCTATTTGTGATTTATTCTACAATCTTTGGAATGTATTTACTTTTTGCTCTACAAGGATTTCAGGCCTGAAGTTAGGCAGACTCTGTGTTTGTGGTCAATCTATGAGTTCATATTTTTCTCCAAGATCTCTCTGCAATTCAATTTATGTTCAGGGCAAGAATATCTCAAGGACTAATGAGATCATTGGATCGTTTAAACCATTATTTCCTGTTTTGAAATGTAAAAATACTTTAGTAATCTAATTTTTAAAAAGATAAACCAAAGTAAGTTTAAAATAATTTTTTTTCTTTCAAAATATTTGTTTGAAATGCTGTTTTTCCTGGAGAAAAAAAATTTTTTTGACTTTGCTGCCACCTCATGGCTAAGGCAGTAATTAGAAATAATTCTTCAGGCTCTTACAGAACTACAGTTGCAGAAGAAAAAATAACCCATGGAGAAGTCATAGTAAATATGAGCTTTGCCTTGCTCATGTAGTAATTTTATCTCATTTGTTCTTTAATCCAAGTTCGATAGTCCCATCTTTGACTTACAATTTCATTTCAGTCATTGTATGTCATAGTTTTCTTGTTGCCTTTCTCATCTTTCTTGGCAGCTTTTGAACTAGATAATTCTACAAAACATTGTTGTCCGTCAATAAGCAATAATAATCTCACTGCAGAAGTCGTGTTTGTATCACGGCTCTGCGGCTGCCCACCAGTAGTGAGGCCACAACAAATTATTTAACCCCTCTATGCCTCAGTTTCCTCAGACATGGAATATAAATAATAACATGAACCTATTTTATGGGGTTGTTGTGAAAAGTAATTTAAATGATGTATTTAAATAGCTGGGCATAGTGTCTGACCTTAGTAACCAATCACTATTACGTATGTCATATTTTCAATACATCTGGTGTTAGGAACTTAGTAGGTATTAGATTTAATGCACATTAATTAATTGGTAAATGAATTAGTTTTGTACATTTAAATTTAAAAAGTGGTTCATGTTCAAATTTTTCATAAACCTTTGATATTTCTTACCACCCATCCAAGTTGAACTTGAAAGTCGTAATGTAATGCCTGTTAAATCACTGCGAGAGCCATAAAGGAAAAGCCTCAGCATCTGAACTACAATTGATCAGAAGGTGTTAGTTTTCTGCAAGAAATGTGTCTGGTTTTTTCTTAGTAGCTCCATTTGTTTTACTTCCTCTGGCAGGAATGCAAATCATTGCATGGAGAGTATGTTGGACGGGCCTGTGGCCATGATCACCCATATGTTCCAGATGTTCTATTTTGGTCGGTGATCCTGTTCTTTTCCACAGTTACTCTGTCAGCCACCCTGAAGCAGTTCAAGACTAGCAGATATTTTCCAACCAAGGTACTTAGACTATAATTTTCTTGATCTAAGTGTAAAATAACATAGGACAAAAGAAAGAGTAATTGGTGTAATAAAGGGAGCCACTGAAAGGCTTTTGTGTGAGTGAGCTGCCAGGTTAGTTGTGGGGTGAGATAAGGGGCTGAAGAGAAAGAATTTTGTGATGCAGGTGCTGGGAGTGCATATGCAGGCTTCTCTCCTAACTGCAAACCCCGCGGATCAACTCCTACTTTCCTACTGACGTTTTTGGAAATTCACAGCACACACTGCATTACTGATTGTCACTTTTTTGCCCAGTGAACAGTGGGAACTATTCCAGCCTGACAGATACCTCAGAGGAGCCTATATTACATTCTCTAATTGGGGAAGCCCCCGCAAGTCTCATTGGAACAATATTCTCTTTTTCAGTGTTTAAACCGTCAGTCCCTCCCCCTAACCCACTACGTTTGCATCTGCATATTTGGAAAGGAAAGTAAACAGAGAAACAGCTTAGTTCAATATTTAACACTGCAAAGTAACACCTATAATGTCTGATTCCGCCAAAAAAAAATTAAAAAAAAGGAAAAGAAACAAGGAAACAAGCTTCTTAGGGATGAGATATAGATTATGATCAAAATTCCACTCTGGGAAAATATTTCAAGAACTGTTCCTTCCGAAAGGAGCTTCTTTTTTGTCACCACTTTCTTCCCTAAAGTGGAAGATTCATTTATTTCCCCAAAAAAACTTACTCTGATTAATACAAAAACATTTTTATGAGCTGAAACAATAATCTTAAGCATTTTGTGTATGCTTGTGTGTATGTCATAAAGGCATCTTAAAATAGACTAGATCTGGATAATAATTGTATGTGAATATTTGCTCAGAATTGGCTTTATAAATGAGAAATGGCTTTAAAAATTGGCTCACATAGAATAAATTTTAAATTTGCCCACTCTGTTGTGTACATTCCCAACTGTCATGCTTATATTCTAGATAAACTAAAACATTATGTTTCTTTGATAAAAACAGATAATTTTATTTTATGATGCTTCAAGTTTATCATATTAAAATGTTACCTGTGTGAAAGAGATCCCTAAAATCCACCAAATTCTGCCCATGCTACCTTATTCTGTGTTCTGAATATTCACATGCATGGGTTCATCATAAAGTTAGATTTTAAATAAACATTGAAAACAACTCAACCACGATGTAGCTATTCCATA
This sequence comes from Mandrillus leucophaeus, assembly GCF_000951045.1. Taxonomy (NCBI): domain Eukaryota; kingdom Metazoa; phylum Chordata; class Mammalia; order Primates; family Cercopithecidae; genus Mandrillus; species Mandrillus leucophaeus. Next base: position 5,489,953 of record NW_012104131.1, on the reverse strand, counting down.
ATGCCTCATTCTGGAAAGGTTGAGTGTGTACCAATCTTAACGACAGTGATACATAAATATATATTCAGGTTCTGACAGAGCTAATGGTAATCTTATAGTATGCATAAAATATAATATTATGATATTATGTCATAAAGTGTTTATAAAGTGTGACTCTAGATTATGTTCCTGAGTATTCCTTGATATTTATAGCTACTTTAAGTGACAAGTGTTTTCATTATTTTTAGGTTCGATCCATAGTGAGTGACTTTGCTGTCTTTCTTACAATTCTGTGTATGGTTTTAATTGACTATGCCATTGGGATCCCATCTCCAAAACTACAAGTACCAAGTGTTTTCAAGGTGAATTTATCATAGCACTTACTATCTCTCTCCCTCTCCCCATCTCTCTCGGTCTAATCTTCATTTAGATGATACCTATAACCCTAGTACTTAGGATTTTCATGAAAATATAAAGAATTTAGATTAGAAGAGCAGTAAATGAAATGCACACAGCATGGCTAAAATTGGGGTCTAATGTTTAAAAAAATAAGAATTACAAAATATAAATAATTATAAATATAAAAATTGCTCGAAAAAATTTCCTGTCAATTCTGACAGTTGAAATATATATATATAACATTCTTAAAAGATAAGGAAGCATTTAAAACTAAGAGAAAAGGATTATCTTGGCAGAATTGTACAGTGAACAAGACTTGAAAAACAGATAAAAATAGATTGGAAATAGAATTCTGACCGTGTTACTAATGAGGTACAGTTTGAACATTTCTTATCCAAAGTGCTTGGGATGAGAAGTGTTTCAGAGTTCTTTTTTTTTTTTTTTTCAAATTTTGAAATATTTGCAAACACATAATGAGGTATGTTGGGGGTGGGACCCAAGTCTAAACACAAAATTTATTTTTGTTTCCTATATACCTTATACATATAACCTGAAAGTAATTTTATACACTATTCTTAATAACATATGTGACCTATCACATGAAATGAGGTGTGAATTTTCCACTTGTGGCATCACGTGAGTGCTCAAAAGTTTCAGATTTTGGATCATTTCAGATTTCAGCTTTTCAGATTAGGAGTGCCCCTTTGTTTTCTCTGTCAAACAGGGCTGGGGACTTCTATATAGGACTCTTGTCAGATGAAATTTTGAGAATCATCTCAGACAGCAGTCATGTTTGGAACCCTTCCCTGAGCCTCTGCTCTGACCAAGTATCTTTTTTTCCATTTTCACTCAATAGCCTCTGCACATCAAAAATAACAGTTACAATACCATAATGATGTATTCTGTTTAGATGTCTGTCTCTGATTCTAAACTGAAAGAAGCCTCTGATTTATCTTTGTATCTCAGTTCTAGCACAGCGTTCTATGTGTCAATGTGCTATTTGTAAATTTCAATACATTTTCCAATAGTTAATGGTAAATATTGATATTATTTTATTTAATACAGGTATTGATTAAGAACACAGATTTTTCAACAAGTCTGTCAGAGTTTAAATCCCATCTCTACCACGTACTAGCTTTGAGATCTTGGGCAAGTTACTGGATCTCTCTATGCCTCAATTTTCTTTTCTGTGTCATCTTTAGAGTGTTGTGAAGAAAAAAAATGAGTTAAAATATTTAAAGCACTTAAAATGGTTTTAAGTGCTTTATGAATATTATTATTACTTATTGTAGCCCACTCAGCTCCTCTGTTTATAATTAGGGCTTTCCTGGTAGCATCTGTAAGACTTAATTTGATCAAGTATTCATTAATCCAGTTCATAACTATGCACATCCTTTACTTTATACAGCCCACCAGAGATGATCGTGGCTGGTTTGTTACACCTTTAGGTCCAAACCCATGGTGGACAGTAATAGCTGCTATAATTCCAGCTCTGCTTTGTACTATCCTAATTTTTATGGACCAACAGATTACAGCTGTCATCATCAACAGAAAAGAGCATAAGCTAAAGGTATATTTTAACATTCATTTTAATGTAAATCATTATGACTTAACTGATATTAACTGATGTTCATTTGACTTCTCCTGTATTCTTATTCATTTGTACAGTGAAATATATAAAATAACATTTTCAGATGTATAATTTTTATTGTCTTACAAGATACTTGGTCTTACAATGCTTTGAGAATTTACTTATTTGTAGCACTTGGCTGAGCTCAAGTCTGAGAACTCACCTCCAAGGCATAAAATAAAAAAACATTGTCAAAGTTCTAACTTTACCATATTTAGCATATTTTAGTGAAATAACAATCTGTTCTGGTGAAGTACAACCATACCAACTTGTCTTACATCTGAGATTCCTCTATTCCTCTATTTAACCCTAAGTGTATCTATTACATTTAATTCATTATCAGAATAAATTACAACTTCAACTATTTCTTATTTTCTTTAATTATTTTTCTTTCTGCCTATAACAACAAAATCCAGACATAAACGTCACAGTTTGGAAGTGACATCTTTGAGTTTTATTGCAGATTTCACTGTCTCTTTTATAAAAAGAATAAGTAAATATAGATGTGTCTTGGTTACATTCTGACCTTGCCATTTTGCAGTTGTGAATAATCAAAATTGTTCACTGGTATGCAATTTGCCTGAGATTTGTAATGTAAGCACTATCACTTACTTTCAGGAATATGTTAAATAAAGTCAATGAAATCATTAAATGGTTAAAAATAATCTGCATCAAACCTTGTAAAAACAGAACATGCATAATCTTGTTTTTGTTTTGGTATCATGGAGAAATTGCCAGCTATTTTCACATACCCTTTAAACTCTAGGAGAAAAAAATCATTGTCAGATTTCTATAAAGAAATCATGCTTTATAGGATTTCTTTTGTAAGAATGTTAGAAAGATGAAAAAAATCTCTGATTAAACTCTGATGCAATATATTACGTTAGTGCAAAAGTAATTGTGGTTTTTGCCATTGCTTTTAATAACAATAATAACATAAATGTAAGAAAGCACACTTATTTGCAATAAATCTTATGAAGAAGGAATTTTGAGTATATGATGGAGAGAATGTGTGTCTGAAAGCAAAGGACATTCTTCATTCTCTTTGCAGAATGTAACTTCAGAATTCTCACAACTTTATGTATTTTATTAAATGACACATTTTAAAAAATCAACTAAAAAACTGTTTTAGGAAGAAAGCAAGCCATATAATTATTATTTACCTTTCAAAAAAGATTTTTTTAGCCTTCATAATTAGGCAGAAATTCTAGTGAGTCCACTGAAAAAATTATCCTTTGTAAGGGTCATCAGTTAAATGGATTCAGGCAGAATTTTTTTCTTGTTGTAAGTGGAATCATATTAAAACAAAGTGTGGAAGTGAAATGTGTGCTGAGATTGTTATTACCTTCCTGGCCATTCTGAATCTTTGCCCTTTCCTGGGCCCTCAACCTTATAAATCACATGGCACTTGCTCTTACTCAATGTTCTTCATGAGCCCTTGACATTCACAGCCTTTCCAAAGCTCCACATTGACAAATACACTAATTTCCCCCTTCACATACACTGTGGAATAACAAAAATGTAATAAAGCATTCTTCAAGTGGTCCTCTCAAGTACTTGCATTTATAGAATTAAATGCAGAACTAGAACTATTTTTGTCACTGAAATAAACCTAAGGCTACATTACTAAATCTGTTTTATTGTGCAAAGAAATGATTATGTAGTCAAAAGTTTCATATTTTTGCCCCTTACTACTCTGGATTTAGTAAGTGATATAGCAAATCTGGCTAATCATAAACTCTGCTATATGGCCACAGGCAGAAGAGTCAGCCCGTTCTTGGTCACTGCGAATCGGAACTCTCCATCCTCCTCCTTAGATATGAATACTTTAAAAGCAAATTTCTTCCAGTGAAGATGTATTTTGTCTACATTGAATCCCTATTGGGCCTACAACTCTTATCTCCTTAAGCTTCTGTAGAGTGTGGTCTGATGCTACTGGGTTTCCCGTTAACAACAACAAAATCACCTTCTCAGAATGTTATTTACTCAGAGTAACGGTTTGTTCCATAGTACTTCTCCCCGCTTCACTGAAATGTTTGCAGTCTCCTGGCTTTGACTTGAACCACATTTTCACTAAAAGATGTGTTTCTTGAGTATATCACCAGACCACAAGCTAACCACTTGTGAAAGCATTTTCAGCTTTTACTAATTTTCTTTTCTCACTTTGAGAAACCCATTTTTGCCTTAGTTGGAGCATTCCCCGAAATTGTTTAATGAATCATGTTTTGTAGTTTGTGTATCAAACACTTGGTAGACTCCACATCATGTATCTAAGTCTACATACACCCAAATCAACTCAGAATTCCTCTTTTCATTCTTTATCTCTCCCAAACATATTTTAGATCTTTTTACTTTTTCTTCACCTCTATTGCCAGAACTAGTAGCTGGTTTTCTTTCAGACGATATTTCTCATGCTGATAAAAATGTTTTTATTGGCCAGGCACAGTGGTTCACGCCGTAATCTCAGCACTTTGGGAGGTCGAGGCAGGCAGATCACGAGGTCAGGAGTTAGAGACCAGCCTGGCCAACATAGTGAAACCCCATATCTACTAAAAATACAAACATTAGCTGGGCGTGGTGGTGGGCACCTGTAATCCCAGCTACTCGGGAGGCTGAGGCAGGAGAATCATTTGAATCCAGGAGACAGAGGTTGCAGTGAGTTGAGACTGCACCATTGCACTCCAGCCTGGGCGACAGGGTGAGACTCTGTCTCAAAAAAAAAAAAAACTGTTTTTATCATTTCATGAGTGTCACTATGTACACAATAAAGCTGTGTTGCACTGTGTTGGTGACTTACTACTCCCAAAGAATGCGGGAGCTCAAAATTAGTAAAACTCGAACTCATTGCATTCTGTTATCCTTCGGATGGCTCCAGAGTGAAAGAGGAGGCAAATATAAAAATTTGAGAATGTGAAGTATCATGTATATTATACATAAATGTACATATAAATCCATACTCTCTCTAGCATTTGTTTGTTTGTTTGTTTGTTTGTTTGTTTCTCCCTTGGAGAAGTGGATTAGGCATAAGTTAACTGAATCCCTTTGAAAAGCATTAAAAATATCTACTTGGGTTTTTTAAAGCACATTCTCTAAATGTGAAAAGAGAGATATAATCTTATAAAAAAGAAAGTTTCTGTTAAGATACAACTGTGGGCTTTTCTACATGTTTCTGTAGACAGTTCAGGCTTCTTTTGACATCATTTTTAATAAACAGCAATACAATCCCGGATCACTTGAGTAAATGAATGCATTTGCAACATTCATTTGGCACCATATTCTCTTGATGATTATGGCATTTGATATGTTCTTTTTTGCCCTCTTTGTCAGCCTGGTTCTTCATGTCAATCTATAGTCTTTTATGTGGTTAACTTGACAGATGCAGGAAATTGCTGCCAAGCTTTGAAATGAATTTTTTCAGCAGTGGCATCTGGGTATCAGATGGTCCTCTTGGCTGGCCTCTTGTCTTGCTGCATGTTGGTTTTAGTGGGGTCTGGTGTAGCATCACCTGTTGCTATGCTCCCTTTTCCTCCCATATGTCCATTTCCTGTGATTCATGGATGAATGTGAGAATAAAAGCTCTAGCTCTGTCTTTATTTGAGAAAAAAATCTACAGAAATATGTTAGAAGGTGTAGAGTTCTCTCTCTGACAAAGGGGTACTTCTCTTTGGCTGGCATGCCTATCAGCTAATAATTTTGTTACAAAGTCCAAGTTTTTAAAGACATTTTAAATGAAAGGCAAGAAGGATACTGGTTAGTTAGGGGAAGAGCAAGAAGTGCTTTATTTATTTCCTTTGGTTTACATTGAATCAAGATGCTCCCATTGTTGTACAGCATAATTAGGGGAAATTATATTTTTGTTTTTGTTATATATTTATACATTACAAAGCTAGCTTTATGAATTGAGAAAAGAAATTATTTCCTCTGAAAGAATTATTTTGCCCACTTCCTGCAATTCAGAATCCCACTGTTTACATTTGTATCATATTTTTTAAACATTCAATAAGAGCTATTGGAAATCACTATCATGACGAAGGTCTCCCTCATATTATTGAGCTGTAGTGAATGTGGACTCTGAGAAAGTCCAGGTGTGCTAAAAAGTACAAGCCTGACTCTCAAGGCCCCCTGTCTTCTGCCCTCCTCTGATGTTCATCTCACAGCCATTAGCTCCTCTTACATCTTTCGTTTTCTCTTAGCAGTACCACAATTTTGCAAAACAACTCCAAGGGAGCAGCATTCACATTGTACTCCCTTAGAGGCAGAGGCTTAAGTATGAGGTCCTTCACTGTTCTACATCCTTCTCCCTCCAGAGTTGCTAGGACAAAACACTTCTCAAGCTGCTTAAGACGTTGTCCTTTAAAGGGACCAAAATCTGAGTTCTATTCTATGGAATTACACCTTCCAAAATGTTTTACAAAAGGCCAAGGTACAATATTACAGTCCTGGCAAAGCTTTTTCCTATGCTTTTTTGATTATGCGGACACCAGGCAGTTTCTCTTCCTACTCTTCAGCTCTTACTAATCAAATTCTTTCTTGAGTTACTTGCAAAGAAAAGTTTCCAGAGTCATATTCATTCAGGAAATTGAGTTAGACATTTTGGTGAATTGTAGCATTGCCCCAGTAAGCTGAGCCAATGAAGGGTACCACTGCTTTGGTGCCAACATAGGAGGAACAGGTCTTTAGGTACATAACTCTCATTTTCTCCTCACTATCATCTCTTGCACTTTTATAATTTGGAAGGGATGAGGAGAAAGGAAAGAAAGTACAACTGAGTTTAAGAATCTTGTTACTAAGAAAACAAAATCACAGAGAAAGACTACCATGACAAATATGCAACAGTGTGTTTCACACTCCAGGCTATAAGAGCTTTCATATTAACTGCAAACTGCTTGAAGTTATATAAAACTACCGCTAAAAATCAGACTATTATTCTCCTAGAAGAATTGGTAATTTCTGCTCATGATCATAATAACAAATTTAACTGCTGTATTTATTTTAAAATTACACTTACTAAATTTGATTCTGAAAAGTTTGATGCATATTTTATTTTCAAAAAAGTCAATTTGTAACTTTTATTGATTGCTTATTGTGTGCCAATGATTGTGCTAAAAACAAGAGGAAATACTGAGAAGTTATATAAGTTATCTGCTCTTAAGAAACATATTAATAGTTTTATTAAGCAGCCTTGAAACCTAATGAGTACAAAAGAAACATTTATTGCTTAACCATTAGGATATAATAGTACCTAACATTTTCTGGTCGCTTTCTATTCAACAGATATTATTCTAAATTATTTACAACATTAACTAATTTAGTTATCACAACGGTCCAGTGAGGTGCCTTCTACTGTCATCATCATCATCATTTTTCAGATAGGGAAAAAGAGACACAAGAGCTTAAGTGATTTATTGGTTGAGCTAGCATTTCATTCCAGGCAGTCTGACTCCAGAACTTATATTCTTAACCACTTTATTATACTGCCTCTCATGAAGCAGTCACTAAAAATTAAAAAGGAAAGGTGGAACATAAAGTAGGCCAAACCTTTGGCTGCTTCTGTGGCTCTACACTTTTGGTTCCTACAGGGTATGGAGGGAGTGCTCTTCCCTATCTTTGATTTCCCTCTTCCGAGAGCACCCTGTCTGTGCAAGAGGGCAGTTTCCACACACCCCACTGCACCTATTTTTCCTCCTTTACGTTTCCTACCTGGGCCTAGGAAGCACTTAGTTTGCAACACCTGGAGGTTATTGACAGTGGAGTAGCATAACAGAGGAAATAGAAAACAAAAAACTGTGATTTCTAAGGTGGGGCTTAATTTGTCTAGTGTTGAAACTTAAACAATTTAGAACAAGATAGCACTATATTAAGGAAAAAAATGACTATACAGGGGAGCTTAGGCTCCATGATATTATTTTTTTCTAATAAAAGTCACCCAATGAGACAAAAGAGGGCAATTGGAAACTGAATGTTTGTTTAAGAGTTTACTCCAGGAGATCTGATATGAAGGGCTTGTTGAGTATGATCAGGAAGTGGTTTCTATTCGCAATCAGGCCATCCTTAGCCCTGTTGTTGACACAGTTTCTTTCTCTCTTTCTTTCTTTTTTAAACAGAAAGGTTGTGGGTACCATCTGGACCTATTAATGGTGGCTGTCATGCTCGGTGTATGCTCCATCATGGGCCTGCCATGGTTTGTGGCTGCCACAGTCCTCTCCATCACTCATGTCAATAGCCTAAAACTGGAATCAGAATGTTCAGCTCCAGGAGAACAACCCAAATTTCTCGGCATTCGGGAGCAAAGGGTTACAGGGCTTATGATTTTTATTCTTATGGGTTCATCAGTCTTTATGACCAGTATTCTGAAGGTAACGAAATCTGTCTTTATGAACTTGAGAGAAAGAAGAATATATTTATCATAATTTAATATTTTCATTTGAATCTGAGCCATAAATTTGCAAATATTGTGTGGCATGTGATGAAAGTGATGAATTTCTTAACCATGTTTATATAATTCTTCATAACCTAAGGGAGGAAAATTATGTCCTATATTTTAAAACCGTTAAATACATAAAAATTTAGTCTGGCAAAGTAAAATTTGATGAGTAAATTATTGTAACAATTTTGAAATGGTGATCAAGCTATGGGAAAAAGTCACTCATTGTTTCTGACTGACTTGTGACCTGAATTCATTACAGGCATTCATAAAGATTCTATTTTCTTGTCAATGGATAAATATATTAGCAGTTAATATTACTTACTATTAATAAAATACAGAGGTGAAGGAATGAGCCTGCTCCATTTTAAGTGCTCTATGAAACCACTCTCTGGACATCATCTTTGCATATACTGATATTTTTTCCACAGAAAACTTGAAATCTATTTTAAAGGGGATTAACTAGTAATTATTTTGTCATGTAATTTTGTCAGATATTTCCAAGGTGTGTTAATTGTGCTATAAATTACAACACATTTTATTTGCCAATAATTTGACATTTTAATTAAATTATTTAATCGTTTACTAGTATTTGATCATTAACACAAGTACCTTTGCAAGAATTATGTAAGTAATTGTGTTATGTAAGTAATTATCTTATAGACATAAGATGATGGTGAACTATTCCAATAAAAAGAGAAAATCTGAGTAATCCATATATTTACAAATACCTGGCATAATGCAGGAAACACATCTAAATGTTAGCTTCCTTCTTTACCTTTAATCCAAATATCTTATCTTTGTAAAACAAAATTCAAATTGTCTCTAAAGTGGCATAATAATATTATTGTTCATTATATACTACATGGTTTTTAAAAATAGATTTTGACTTATTAAATAATTATAACAGCCCTATTGTTATCATCTCGTTTTAGATATTGGGAAACTAAGGCACAGAGAGCTTAAGTAACTTCCCTAAGGTTACACAGCTAAAAACTGCTAGAGCTGGAACTTGCATCCATGTCTTCTGAATCTGTACTATACTGTTTCTACTCAAAAATGCCTTTTTTCTCCATTTTTTTCTTTGATAAATGCAAAACCACAGTATATTTGAAAATGATTTGTACCTTTTCTCCAATTGTTCTTTTACAGTTTATTCCCATGCCAGTGCTATATGGAGTGTTTCTTTATATGGGTGCTTCATCTCTAAAGGGAATTCAGGTAAATTACTTACAGTACTACAGGCACATCTGTGATGACTTATCTTAAGATCTACCGATAAGTCATGTGACAGCTAAGAAAATGATGCCACCTGAGGAACAGCTTTTAGACCACAATTAAGTTTCTTCAAACTTGTTTTTCTTCAAAACTTGTTTGAAGAGTTACAAAAGTTAAAGAAGATACTCTCCAGCATCTAAGGTTCATAAACTTCTGGTATTTTATTTATCGTAAGTATATTAAAACTGTAAGAGGCTTAGGTTTTACAGCATATTTAGAAAAATCATAGTAATATATTTCAATACATATCCAAATATTTATAATATTTGACACTTTAATCTTGTGTATGGACATCTATTGGTAAGAATAGGAAAAATCTTTATGTACAAAGATGTTCATTTTAACACATACTGTTATAATATTGGAAACAACCCAATTCTCTCACAGCAATAAAATAATTAAGTAACCTATGGTATATTCACTGAAAATTGATAATTTTGTATCAGTTAAAGTTCCAGTGTACTTTTAGGAACTACAAAAGTAACATGGCAAAAATGCTTACGACATAATACACAGTAAGAAACTACTGACCATAGGTTTATAAAGCCATAAGTTTGAGATGGGTTGTAAAGGAAGGTGTAGAAATAAAAACAATTTGTTGAGATAGTGATATCCTGGGGTTTTTACACCTTGTTTTGTTTGTTTTACTGTTATATTTGTAGGATTATTTTTAAAATTAGACTAAAATAAAGGTATAGGCAGTTTCAAGTATAAGGGGAACTTTGTACATTATTTAAGTAAGTATTGGTTAAATAAATATTTTAGGCATGAATTTGGCAACAGATCAGCCAGATGGTTCTGGTTCAAGATGTCCCATGTGGTCACTGTCAGGGTGTGGACAAGGTCCACAGCATCTGAAGGTTTGATAGTGCTGGAGGATCTGCTTCCAAAATGTCTATTCCACAACTGTGGGCATGAGGGCATCAGTTCCTTTCTACCTGTTGGTACGATGACTCAGTCTTTTGCCACAGTAGCCTCTCCATGGAATAGTTGGTGTGTCTTCAAAACATGGAATGTAACTCCTTCAGACTGAGCAATTTGAAAGAGAGAGAGAGAGAGAGCGAGAAAGAGAGAGAGGAGAAAGAAGGAGAAGAGAATGAGAGAGAAAGGATGAAAAGTGCTTTTTGATTTAGTCTTCAAAGTCATACATGGTCATTTCCACGTTTTTTATTTGTTAGAGGCTATCCACTAAGTCCAGCTTGCACCCAAGTGAAGGGAAAAGGGAGACTCTATCTCTTGAAGAGAAGAGTATCAAAGAATTTGTGGACACATTTTAGAACCTCCACAAGTGTATTCTAAATGTTTACAGAAGCTGTAGGCAAATTCTTCCCACATATTTCTTTTATGATACTGTTATTGGTTGAATAGTGAGTGTTTCCTGAAAATTTATGTCCACCTGGCATCTCAAAATGTAACCTTATTTGGAAATAGACTATTTGCCTATGTAATTAGATACGGATTTGAAGACAAGATAATCATGGTTTTAGGGTGGGCCCTAAATCTAATGACTGTGGTCCTTATAAGAAGAGGAGAGGGGTTGGGTGTGGTGTGGCTCACGCCTGTAATCCCAGCACTTTGGGAAGCCAAGGTGGGCGGATCATGAGGTCAAGAGATCAAGACCATCCTAGCCAACCTGGTGAAACCCCATCTCTACTGGAAACATAAAAATTAGCTGGACATGGTGGCAGATGCCTATAGTCCTAGCCACTCGGGAGGCTGAAGCAGGAAAATTGCTTAAACCCAGGAGGCGGAGGTTGCAGTGAACGGAAATCACACCACTGCATTCCAGCCTGAGCAACAGAGCAAGACTCTGTCTCAAAAAAAAAAAAAAAAAAAAAAAAAAAAAAAAAAAAAAAAAAAAAGAAGAAGAGGAGAGGACACAGAGAGACACAGGGAAGAAGGCCGTATGAAGATGTAGGAAGGCCAGGCATAGTTGGCTCACACTTCTAATCCCAGCACTTTGGGAGGCCAAAGTGGGTGGATCACCTGAGGTCAGGAGTTTGAGACCAGCCTGACCAACACAGCGAAACCTAGTCTCTACTAAAAATACAAAAATTATATGGGTGTGGTGGCGCATGCCTGCAATCCCAACTACTCAGGAGGCTGAGATAGGAGAATCACTTCAACCCAGCATGCTACTGCACTCCAGCCTAGATGACAGAGGGAGACTCTGTCTCACAAAAAAAAAAAAAAGGAGAAAGAGATTAGAGTTTTGCTGCCATTAATCAAGGGTGCCAGGAGCCACCTGGAGCTGGAAGGCGCAAGGAAGTTTTCTCCCCTAAGACCTTCAAAGGGAGTGTGGCCCTGCCAATATCTTGCTTTAGGCTTCTGGCCTCCACAAGCGTGAAAGAATATATTTCTATTGATTTAAGCCACCAAGTTGTGGTAATTTTTTAGGACGGTCCTAGCAAACTAATAGATTTCTACTTAAATTGTCCCTTGAATAATCTTGTTTTATAATTTAACATTATTTAGCCCAACGCTCCAATGTTCTTGAAAAAGAGACTAGAGGCTTATTTATCATATAGTATTTTGTCAACTGAAAAGCAAAAATAAATTGCGGCTTTTTCTGTGACACAGCTAGACTCACTGCTGTTCAGAGCATGTAAGAGGATAGTTAACCTGCAGGACAGGCAGCGCAGAATCTCTGTTCCTGAGCAAATAACTAACCAGCTTGTGACTTTGGAAGAAGCAGCAACACTTAGGCCTTAAGACAGTACTGGGTGCCAGTCTGAGGCAAACTTAAGTATGAAGTCATTGCAGGTCACGGAACACCCAAAATTGATAGTATGACTGACTCTTCATCCTGACACTGGGAAACAATTAACTGGGAGAGGGAGATGGTTGAGCCATGTTATGTGTTTTAATTTTACTCAAATTAGATTTAATTTGCTCATTTAAAATTTCATGTATGGAAAGTGTAGTTTGATAGAATTGGTTTTGTAAGGCATTAGAGAAGAATACTGAAGAGGTTTTGTTATATTTGTTTTTCTTTTTTCCTTTTTTTTTTTTTGCCTTTGGCAAAAGTTCCATGAGTACTAATCTCATCTGTAAGTGAAAAGTATTTATTATTAGGCCCCAGGCTCACATAAATACAGCAGCAGAAGTTTAAGAAACAAAGTAAAATCATTTTGATGGTAGGTTTCAACAGATTTTTCCCTCTAATTCCACATGATTTTATACCCATGAGGTTTAGAATTAAACAAGAATGTCAAGTTTTGGAGTTATTTGGGATGTGAATCTTTTAAATGAAAATTGAAGAAAACATTATCAAAGGCCCATGAGTTAAATATAATGAGTTTTAAAGAACACAAATGAAACAGCAAGCTGGGGCACACGTTGACGAACAGGGTCTCACACTGAGAAACAGGGTTTGTGAAAATGTAAGTGACCCCAAGCCCAGGAAGTGGAAATTCCTATTTGGAATTGTAGCTAACTGGGTAGGGAAATGTGATATTGATTCTAGGATATAATAAAAACCAAATGTAAAACTCAGAATACATTTGTCATGATGATGATTATTATTTAAACATATACTGAATATCAACAGTTCCAGGAGCATGTTACTCTCTTACCCTATTGAAGGAATCTATGTTACCTGCTTGTTTGGCAGTATTAAGAAACTTATTATCTGAGCTTCTCACTGTGAAACATGGCAGAAAAAACAGATCACAGTGTTCTCATGAATGCTGTTTCTGTATTCAGATATATACCCACATCTATATTCATTCCAACACTTCAGGAATCCAAAGTAAAGCAAATGTGCCATTTAAACAATAACAATTGAAGCACCCACACACTGAAGTACACTTATGCAATAACATAGTTTCACAAATGGAGAAATGGTGGCTGGGAAAAACTAGTTCTATAGAAAAGGAAATATTCCATTGTAAGCCAGAAGATTTTATTTTACTTCTTTCCTATTCCTACCTCTACCGTGCACCAAGTTTTTGTTTATTTAATGACTTTTAAGTTTAAATAATATTTAGGAAATAGAAATTTTAAAACCTAATGACACATACATGGACAGAATGGAGAGAGATTAGTCAGGAATGAGTTCAACACTTAGTAGTCTGCATATAATGTTTCAATAATGTTTTTGGAATATATAAATGAATATGAATAAATGAATGGTCGGGGACTGAACTAATGTATGTACGATTCTTATTTAGATAACTGAGGGAAGGAAGGCCGTGTCATGCCGTAAGACACAGAACACAGAAGGGAAGATAGGTTTATGTTGAGTTTGAGATTCTTACTATATATACAAGCAGGTCCTGGTAAAACAGGGTGTTTTGACTCTAACATTTTAAGTCAATGGACAACTGTTCCTTTGCATATTAATTTGACATATTTGATGAGAATTGTCTACAGTTTTTAAAATAAATTAGTTAAAAAATAAAATCTAATATTACTTTTTGAAAATGAGTAATAGATATTACTGTAGAGATGGCATGAAATAAAACAGTGACTGACAGTGATTGAAACCATTATTTTCTAAATAATCGCCTCTAGTTGGAAACACTGAAAACTGCAAAACTTGGCCGAAGAACAATAAACCAAACAATCTACATAAAATAAAACTATCATGTAGTATGATTTGTTAATAAATAAAATGTGATTGAAGATTTAACCTTCCTGTGTGCATTTAATTTATAAAATTCAAATTGAGAAAAATTGGTTTGCTTGATTAAAAAAAAGCCCTCAAAGTCAAAGCTGTAACATAATAGTATGCAGTACTATAACAATAGTTTTATGTAATACTATGTACTATCTTTATGGCAAGATTGAAACAGAAATAACATTGATTGAGATGAAAGTTATTTTAATAAAATACAACTGAAAATATACAAATGACAGTGCTGCATATAAAGTTAATCAAGAAAAAATAGAGTTAACAAAATTTGCTCTGGAACATACTTTATTAACAAAAATTTATTTAGGTTAAATTTTTATGGTTAAGATGTTTGTGTTCATAAAGACAGTATCTAAACTTTTGTTGGGGATTAAGCGGGCGAAGTCAAAACAGCAGAGTCAAAATAAGGAGGTTAAAATACCATACTTAGCAGCTGGATAAGGGTCTAGAACCCAAGAGAGAGCTCAGACAGAGATGTAGGTCTGTGAATCATTAGCAAGTATGTGAAGGTCAAAGCCTTGGGTATGGATGAACTATTCCAGGAGAAAAGAAGACAGAGAATGCAAGTCCAGGAATCCCAATATTGAGGGGCAAATAAAGGAAGAGTTTGTGATGTGGCAAGGAAAAAGAAGATGGTAGTTATGTTTTGCTTCACAGGGCTCCACTCTTCAAGGTAGCTATATTTAACATTGGCTTTCTATTTTTAAACTCTTCTAAATTGTAACCCGTCTCCATATTCAAGAAAATGTGGGCTATTATTAAACTGAAATTGTAGTGTTTCAGAGGGTAAGCGTAACAATCCCATTGTCCTGATGCCCAGGTATCAACTTAGTGTTATCCAGGTATGTCATTTAACCTAAAATTTTGAACCATATTAAACATCAACTTGTCCTACTTTTATTGTTGTCTTACACCTAAAAACAATTTAGTCTGTTTAATCTTTTAGTTCTTTGATAGGATAAAGCTCTTCTGGATGCCTGCAAAACATCAACCAGATTTTATATACCTAAGGCATGTACCACTTCGAAAAGTGCATCTCTTCACGATTATTCAGATGAGTTGCCTTGGCCTTTTGTGGATAATAAAAGTTTCAAGAGCTGCTATTGTCTTTCCCATGATGGTATGAAACTTCTGTCAACTCTTTTTCTCTTTCTCTGATTTGCTGGTCTCTTTGGAAACAAACACATGAACTGAAATTGGAACAACTGAGTCATTTTGAACAATTATTGGAAAATATAACTTTTGGCACTAAAAGTATTGACTAAGATAGGGTTTGAGAATGCCTATGAATTTCAGTGATTCTTATTTTTGTCTCTATCACTCTGAATGTTTGTGATTGTCTGAATTAATTGAAGCTGGATGGAAAAATGCATCCTTCCAAAATTTAACATTAAAGATACTAGCAAATGTGAAAAATTAGGAGGATTTTTAAAATAACGTTGTATTAAATGTTTCAGGCAAGTTTCAAATACTTCAAAAACTATAGTGAATTTGAATGACTAAATAATTTTGTAATTATTAATATAGATAAAAATGTTCTAGTGTTAATTTAACATAGTATAAACTATTAACTACATGTATTTAAGGAAACATAGTCAAATTCATGTTATATATATTTTTTAAATAGCTTATTTAATTGACTCTCATATTGGGTAAAATCATAGTCATTATTTTGGGGATGTAGTAAGAAAAGAAAATGAAGGAAGCAGAAAACTAGATAATGTTTTATACATATATATCTTTTTAATTTTTACTTTAATCTCAGGCCTAATAGAAATTGTTTCTACCAGAAACCATACCGGCAAATCTACACCACTTGCTTTAATTATTTTTCCACTTTAAACTAGTTTGTTATTTACTTCAGGTGTTAGCCCTGGTATTTGTAAGAAAGTTGATGGACTTGTTGTTCACGAAGCGGGAACTCAGCTGGTTGGATGATTTAATGCCCGAGAGTAAGAAAAAGAAACTGGAAGATGCTGAAAAAGAAGTAAGAGCAAAATCAATGTTTTGTAAAGAAAGAAAAAAGGAACATAGTAATATTTCTTTGCAAAACTAAATTATTGTTTTTATCTCTATACAGTTGTGTCTTTAGACAGTGATCACTAATAAACACAAGTAGACTAGTTTGGAAGTTTAATGTTTAAAATCATAAAGATGTGAACAGAGAGAGAAAGAAGATCTTACAGGAGGAAACCAAATCCTAATGAAATACAGAAATACCTTGTACTAACCCTCCAAATTGTAAGGCTCATTTTTCTGATTCCTCCCCCATGGATGGCAGAAACTTGCTGATACTTAACTATTTCCAAATTATGATCGTGCAGTCATTGTTTTGTTGTTACATATGTGAGAACAAAAAGAAGAGACGTTATTACTGTTGGCATTTTCCTAGGGAACAGAGTTTTAATCAAAATATTCTAATGAAGAATTATTTATTCTTGAAATAGGTGAAATGTTTACTAGGAAAAATGTTGATCTGATTTGCTTTTGAAGTGATTTAAGATTGAGTAGATGTTGGAGAAACTTCTGGAATTTATTTGTACAGGCTACTTACTTATTTTATTCTATTTTATATGGTATAACAATGTATTTTAAGTTTCATGGCATATTTAAAGTTTATATCTAAGCCTGAGTCTATTTTGAAAGCTACTTAATCAACATTTTTTTTAAGTGTATAAAAATTACAAAGAGTGTAAATGAGGGGAGAATAAGAGCCCATACAATGTAAAACACAACAAAATTTTCACATAAATAGAAATGAAATTGAAATAAAATATTCAATGAGAATTACGTTATTTTTCTCTATAAGTAGTCAGTAAATGTATCAACTTTCTATTTGCTCAAACCATAGATATATCTCCTATTTCCTTTGGGAAATTCATTTGCAGATGTTTCGGAGGTCTTAGTCATTTAGTGAGGTCAGATCAGGCCATAAATCAAATGAGGTTTTTTTCTCAGAAATTTCTACCAGTATGGCTACATAATGTGTGACTGGTAATTCCCTTACTCTACATGGTGTTCTATCACTGACAATGGATTCCCACAGATAGATTCATCATCATGATGATGTGTCTTAATTCTGTAAGAATATTTCAATTTTTCCAAATATTGTAGACGGCAATACTTAGAATCATACTTCTAGTAATATTAATGTTAACACTAAAGATCATATTATACAATTGTTATTACTTGTTTCTATTTGATATATTCTTATTTAGATATTAGTGCTTTTTAAAAAAAATAATACTTTGAGTCAGGCGCGGTGGCTCATGCCTGTAATGCCAGCAGTTTGGGAGGCTGAGGCAGGCAGATCACGAGCTCAGGAGATAAGACCCAACATGGTGAAACCCCATGTCCACTAAAAATACGAAAATTAGCTGGGCATGGTGGCGCACACCTGTAGTCTCAGCTACTCAGGGGGCTGAGGCAGGAGAATCACTTGAACTGGAGGCAGAAGTAAGCCTGGTGACAGAGCGAGACTCCGTCTCAAAAAAAAACAACTTTGACTAGGATATTTTGATAGTCTCTATTTCTTTTTAGGGCTTTAGTAAATGTTTGCTTTCATCCTCAGATACTCTTCAAGAAAAATATAGTATAATTTGGCACAAGTTAAATTTAAATAAAATGGACACTAGGACACAGAAATACTAAAACCTTAAATTATCCGTATTTGATGTAAATAAAATTATTGACATCAAACACAATACCCAAGAAGGTTTAAATTAATTTAATTTTGATGAAAAAGCTCTTGGCTATGAGCTTCCCTTCCAGTCTTTTTGATAATGTCAGTACAGCAGACCCTTGAATAATACAGCATTTTTAATAATGTTGATGAAAAAAAAAAATCCCTGGCCAGGGCCACTGTCTGTATGGAGTTTGCACATTCTCCTCATATCTGTGTGGGTTTTCTCTGGACACTTCAGTTTCCTCCCACATCCCCAAAATGTGCCCATTAGGTTCATTGGCGTGCCTACATTGGCTCAGTGTGAGTGAATGTGGGTGTGTGTGTGAGTGTGTGCTGCAAGGGAATAACGTCTTGGCCAGTCTTAGTTCTCATCTTGTACCCTGAGCTGCCAAGATAGGCTCCAGCCACCCTCGACCTTGAACTGGAATAAGTGAGTTGGAAAAGGAATGAATAAATGAATATAAATGACTGTAAAATAAAAATTCATCAAGTATACGAAAATCACACAAATGTACAAGAACAATTTGGTATGAAAATGCTCAGTGAACACAGCCATATTGCTATTGTTTTTGAAGTGCTTGGTGGTAGGTTGTGCTCCTTACAATTTTCACTTTGCAAACATTTATTCCTTGATTTGATCCATCCCCACTATGACCTCAGTCATTCACTGACTCACCAGAAATTTGTTAATTCAATATCTTACGTGCTTTTATTAATTTTTCTTACATTTGTATAGCTCACATTTATTTCAATGTTTAATATTAAAAACATTTTGGGTCTTTAGTTAGAAGTTTGGTGATGTTTTTGTCACCAGAAATTGCCATAGGAATTTAACTCTTGTTTATATCAATTAGCCTGTGTTAAAATTGATTTTATTTGTTCTTTACTTTACTTAATGTCACAGTCTCCAAGAAGCTATCAACAACTTTATGTGAGCACTTACTATACTATTAATTATACTCAAACAGTAACTTACATATGTAATTTTGCTTCATTTTTCTGCTTTTTTTGTTAACTGTTTTTATTGCTTCTGGAAAAAAAAAAGAACACAGCCCCAGACATATAATCATCTCTTTCACAGTATTCTCCTTAGATCATACTCATACCGTGAAATATTCTTGCCTTTTAGAAGTTCACAAAATGAAAAATGATATGTAATCTATTATGTAATGTTTAATATTTTTCTGATTGTAATTCAAAGAAAATTTCAGATTCTCCTTTTATTCTTCTGTGAAATAGGAGAGAACAAGCTTAATAATAATTGTGAATTTATTAGAATTTGCCATTCCCACTTCCCAGAACCACTCACATAGCTATGCATGTATGGTACTTATATGTGTGTGTGCCATATGCCCATTTTGGAATTTATGAATCTCATAGGGCAGAGAACATATGTAATCAGTGTCTAATGTTTTTATGTTATATACCCACTGTACTTTAATGGGCATTTACTGTTCTCTGATTATGAAGGTAAAGATTTTAGAAGTAACTAAATATTAGTAAATTTCCTAGAACTCATGCTTTCTGAAAAGACACAAAAATAGATTAAAGATTTACTGGGCAATTTTACTGTTAAATCCTTCATATCCAAGTTAGAGGGAAAAGCCTCATAGTACATTAACTAGGCAGGTTTATAGATCTTTAAAATCTCAAATGGATTAATATGATGATACTTTCATGTGATCCTCAGTACGTGGAAAGAAACAAGAAAACCAATAATACAGTCAATAAATAATCTATAATTGAACAATAAAATACAGCTCTGACTAGTGCAAAGACAGCTACTTCTTCATCGAACAAGAGAGAAAAAAGGAAGTTTAAAGAGGTTCACTTTCTAGCTTAGAATTAGTATTCAAAGAGTATGGTCAGTAAAGACAGTAGGAAGATTTAGGAAGAACTATACTAAAAGTTCAATTCCTGGTTGATTTTCTACTTGTTTGCCCAGATCTTGGTATTCTATTTTCTTGAGGCTTACAGACTCGGTGGAAGGATGTGATCTTACCGTGGCATCTTATACTAAGGCCCAGTCTTCTAGGAGATTGTGTGTTAAGGTGGTAAATGGACAAGTTCTCCAGAAATGTTGCATTTCTGCAATTGCTCAAATTAATTGAGTAACTTTGATCATGAACTGGCAAGATGGTAAATAGCAGAAATGTCTCAGCTCCCTGAGACTTGAATTTAAAGTAGGCTCACCTCTTGTCCTTTTGATGATAGATACAAGCTTGTACCTTTAGCCTCCAGGGTTTTCCTATCAGTAGCCCACTTCTGGTCTTATGGCACTGAGAAAACATTCATTTGACCTTAAAATTCAATAATGAGTTAAGCAGAATAAATAGCTACACAGGCCAGTCCAAGGTCGCAGAGCTTCTGTTCCAAATTTTCATGTACTTCATGCATATGCATATGCATATGCTTCAGTTTTTAGAAAGAAAGGATTATAATCAGGGTAGAAATGAATATTGGAACCCTGACATTTTGCACATTGCTCTGTGTAAAGGGAAGACTGCAGAATCAAATTCTGGATGTCCAAATGTGCTCAGAGTACCAACATGCCTTCCTTCCTACTTAAATATTCTCTAGGCCATTGTACACATTTGACAAAAGGCTACTTACTGTTAAAGGCAGAAAATCCCAGCAGAATGTTTGCTCCTGGGTAGGAGGAAAGAGGGTTAGTGTTGGATAAATCCTAGAAATTCTACTCTGTGGAAGTGATCATGATAGTGATACTTCTTGATTTACTGGGGGTTCACTCTAACATATACACTATAGGGGAAAACAAGAAGAGGGCAAATGGGAACCTGTGATCCCAATGCAGGATCATGAAAAAGGCCAAGAAAACATAAAAGCAATCAAAAACAAGTGCAACCAAACAAATTACAGAGGATGTCTTACTGCTAAGATAGATCAGAATTGGTTATGGATATGGAAAGCATGGCCAAATTATTACACAGAGAAATGCCATTTCTAATTGAATCTTAGGGTGGGGCAAGTATATTCTTCTTCCATAAGCAGTGGTTGCCCAAAGTGTGGTTCCAGAACCACTGTCACATCAGCCAACACCTGGCAACCTAGAATGCAAATTCTTGGGCGTTACTTCAGACCTATTGATTCAAAACTCTGGGGATGGGGCCAACCATCTCTGTTAATAAGACCTCCAGGTGATTCTGGTGCTAAAGTTTGAGATAAGTCCTTTCCTAAAACCACAGAATCAAATATAATCTTCTAAATACAAGAATACTCTATCAGAATTTTTTGCTTAACAGTAATTTACGTAATTACTTAGAGAGACAGAATCAAATATTCTGATGAAAAATATATGTCACATTTATGTATTGATATAAACTCTATATGGGCCCTCCATTTTTCCTTTTCCACTTTCATTGTTAGTCTTATGTATTGGCTCTTCTATCCATTGGAAATCATAAGTAATACCTGTTATAAAAATAATACTTGAAGTTTTCAAAGATTATATGTTTATGTAATGTTTGCAGCATTGTCTATTCTATTAGTAGCTGAGGAAGAAAATGGTTTGACACTTCTATGTTCTGTAGACTTTGTTTTACTCTTGGGCAAAATAAAAGGGTTGAGCTTAATTTCTGAAGAATCTTCCATTTCTTAGGATGTGAATTCTAAAATTGCTGAATATTTTCCCTCTCTAACACTCTAAGCATACTTGTGAATATTGGTCTCTGCTGCCGTTGTTTGTACTTTAAAATATTTGAGGGCTCCTACATAGATACACACTGTGTCTGAAAATGGATGTAGCTGTAAATGTAACCTATTTCACTAAAGGTAATTAAAGGATAACTATCTTTGTTATTTGTTAGGTATCATGATATATGAATCATAATTTTAATGCTATCACTAAATACAATTCAAATTCATGATGTAATTCGATACATAACACCCTACTATCAGACCACACCAGGATTTGTCTTCAATTTATCTCTTCCGCCTCTACTCAGCACAGACTTTTGGCTCCAACCAGGCTCGTTGTTCACTGTCATGCAAACACATCTTATTTATTCCTCACTTTTAGGGTTGGCCTACGTTGTTTCCTCCCACCTAGAGTTTCTTCCTTGCTACCACCTTGACTTTGGTACTTTTCATAATGATCCCTTAAATTTTCTGAGAGTCGAGTTTATAGCTTTCTTTTCATTGTTATACACCCAGTACCTAACAGACTACCTGCCCTTGAATGAATTAATAGCCCCTGGATGATTATTCTTGTTAACTATGTGCATAGCACATAATACATGCTCAATAAATATTTGACTGTTCTGGAGTAGACTTGTTTTTCTAAGCCTCAGTTTTCTTGCCCTGTACTGGACGTAGCATTAATTGTCCTTCACTTATTTCATATCTGAAAACTGCTTTGACTATCTTAATTAAAAGGTGACATTTAAATCATAGCATAAACACCCCCCTAGTTAAATTGGTGAACTCTCTCAAAGGTTCTTGGGTAAACTTTCATCATCATCCCCTTAATATCTTCCCCATGTTGTAGCTTCACAGAGAACAATTAAGAGCTGAATGGAACTTGTTTTAAGGTACTTTTCTGACTTCTAAGCTGTCAACTACTCAGCTTTGTGCTCTCACTGTCTCTTTCTTTTCTGATCTGATTGAGATAACCTAGGTTGTGGCTGTCGTGACGGCTACTGCCTGATTTGACTGCTCCTCCTCAGAAAGCCTCAATTTTTGGCTTTCTCACAGTGCTGCCGGGATGCAGCCGGCCCTCCATCCCCGCGCTCCGGGGCCCACCCAGCTTCCTTCTGGCACTGAAGGCAGCGGCTGCTCTGCCACCCTTCTCTTCAGATAAGCATGGCTTGGAAAAGCTATCTTTAGAGGTGATGAGTTTTTGTTTGGATAGAATTATGACTAGTATAAAGCCCACACATGCTAACAAGCCACAGAGTGCAAAATAATTATTGAAAGCAATTTGAGAGAAAAGTGGAAAATCATCTGAAGAAAAACCAAAATTGTTCCCAAAGCTTTGGTCCAATTTTTTGCTGTTAGATTGAATCTTGAACATTTGTTTTCTGCTGCCAGGTAACCTAAGCACCAACAGCACTGTTCTTCTCTTCAGCTTTTTTTGCATTTTACTCTTTCTTAAACCATTCTACCTTGCTTCTTGACATTTTACTCTTGATGAGCCAGAAATGTTATCATATACCAGGCTTCACCTTTCAGTGGGCAACCAAGGAAAGAATTGCATCTTGTCTTTGCTTATGTAGCCTTTGGTATCACTGAGTGTCTACTTTTTATGTCCCTCCATGTATCTTAAGATAACCTTTGCTATAGATAAAGGAACCTTTTCTACCTGAAATGATACATATGCTCTGCCCATGACTGCCAGGATGTGCCTACAAGATATATTATGTATGTAATATATTTCATATATTATGACTAACTCAGTTGAAGGCAAGCCTCAATCTAGGCTGCAGATCAGCTCTGCTAAAATGCCTGAATGGATGATTTCAAACCAATGGTAATCTCCGTTCACCTTGACTTAGTTCTGATAGTGTGGCCAAATGACAAGGAGAATAGGCACAATATACAAGTAGAATACATTTGATAGGCCATAAAAGAAAACTTTCTCCTTGAAGAACAGCAAAGAGAGAAAATAAAATTAGTTACCAGAATGCAAAAGGGTAATGCACATGCCATTAGCTTCACAGAGAACAAATACAACATAGGGTTTCTGGGGAAAGCTTCTAAGCATGGAAGTAGCAGAGCTCATGCAGTCTCTGGCATCTCCATTATCCCGAAGCATAGAGCGGGCATAGAGACTCCATATGCACCACAGCCAAAGTCCCAGGAGAGAGGAGCTTTCCTTGACCAGCATGGGAGAGTACTCCAAGAGAGAAATGAGATCTGCTCCCACATTGCATTGTATGTTCATAGGTTAGCTGAAGAGGCACTAGAAAACACTTGTTTCTTTAGGTAACAAGAAATATGGCATGGAATATTCAGACTATGGGATATCCGAGAGGGGATCAAGGTCTGATTACCAAGGACACTAGGAAAAGTCTTACATGCCGGGAATAATAAAATCAGCCAAAGATCAAGGTGTCTCCGGAAGCTGGTTCACGCCGGCTTAGCTCTGCTAAGCTACTGAAAGAGGAAATGAGCCTTTGGGGTCATCCCTATTTTCTTTCATCAGTTTCTATTTGGGCAGCGGGTCAACTCGTTTTTTATTTTTATAGATCTTAAAATTCCATTTCTGGAGTTAGAACCAGTAGTTCTAACATTTTAAATGGCCTGAAGTAATTATCTGAACTGACCCATTTTTAAATAAATGTATTAAATAAAAGCTATAATCTATGAATAGCTGTCTTTTTTTGGTTCATGGAAAGATTTTGATGATAACATTATTTGAAAACGAAACCAGAATTTTTTGGTATGGTAGCCATAAGATTATCTTCATCCCAAAGATTTAGTTTTAAAATGCTATGTATGAAGAAATGCATGTATGAATATAAAAATCATTTCCACCCTTTGAGGAAAGATGGAATATTGTCATTATAAGAAGAAAGTTGAAGTGTGAAACAAAAGCCTAAAACACATCCAAATGGAGTCAAACCTTCCATTTCCTCCTCTCTCAAGACACATCTGTGTTTTGATCCATACAGGAAGATATTAGTATCTTTTACTGTCTCCTTCCAACTCTCTAGAGTAGTGGTTCTTTAAATATGGTCACCAGACCAGCATAATCAACATCACCTGGAAACTTGTTAGAACTAGAACTTCTTATGCCCTCTATACTCCAGACTTATGGAGTCAGATCTTCTGGGGAATATTGCTAACAAGCCCACCAGGGAATTCCGATGTAAACTGAAGTTTGAGAACCACTGTTCTGAGTACATCCGTCACCCCCTCCTCATAGAACATTCCAGGAATATAATTTCACCTTTATAACAATAAAACTGATTATATCACCCATACTTTTTTCTTATGAAAATTAGATTAATTTTTTAAAAGTATGCTTAGAAATTAACATGTTTTTTATTGAGTGACATGAAGGAGATTGTTGTTAGCATTTAAATTACTTTGTGTTATGAGACTCTCATTAATTACTTATGTTCTTGGTAGCTGATACTTTATTGAAAGGACCTATGCTAACATTAATAAATGCAAACAGAGTGGAAGGTCTTGAGGTTAATGAGATAATGAAACATTAATCTGT
Organism: Mandrillus leucophaeus; assembly: GCF_000951045.1. Lineage (NCBI taxonomy): Eukaryota > Metazoa > Chordata > Mammalia > Primates > Cercopithecidae > Mandrillus > Mandrillus leucophaeus. Next base: position 5,464,736 of record NW_012104131.1, on the reverse strand, counting down.
GTTTCTTCTTTAATGTAAAATGGAGACTCATCAGGTTCACTTTATACACTTTACATTTGTCTTTTCAGGAAGAACAAAGTATGCTAGCTATGGAAGATGAGGGCACAGTACAACTCCCATTGGAAGGACACTATAGGTAAGACATAAATTTAAAAACACATCAATTTAAGTAATGCATTGTTATATAATTTATTTAAGAATTTCATACTGTGTAGATCCTCAGAGAGGTTTCTTGAATTTGTATTAGAGTAGAAAGAACTAAGAGTTAGATAACCTGGGTCCTACTACTAAGTTTTGCCAATAATAGGTGTGTGACTATAATCAAATTGCATTACATGAAGTGAAGCAGGAAGCTGTTGTCTGAAGTCTTTCCTTCTCCTGTTTTATAATGTGTATGGAAGATCCCTTTCATATTCTCAGAAAGTAGCACCAGAAGACAGATCAAGGGTCATTTCTGGTATAAATGACCTAGGTATTCACTAAGTTGATCACAATTAAATGTTTTATCTCTGGGAATTTGCCCCTAAAAAAAGGAATTTCCAAAAAGATAATCTATTTCTTAAGTTAAATGATTCAGTCATATCAGTCATTTTAGGAAATATTTATGCAATTCTCCAAAATTTGCTCATCTTTATGTACAAAGACATAGCAAAAGAAAGCAAACTACTGAAGTTATAAAGAAAACATTTGCAAACATTTGGCCCAAAATTCTCCCCTCTCTCTCTCTTCTCTGTCTCCCTCTCAATATAGTTTAGTTTAAATAGTTTTCTTGTACAATTCTAAGTATCAATTAGTGCCCAATTTTACAGTCTCAAAGTCTTTATGAATAATTTCAGGTTATGCCAATAAAAATGCAGACTTTTTCTGAGAAGGGAATTTGTCATAGTGTTAAAAACCAAAATAGGAGAGAATTTTCTGAATCTTTAGGGTTTGACTCTAAAATCATATTCCCTAGAATTAAAAAAAAAAAAAATCATCTCCCACTTAAGAGGGAAAACAAGTATAAGATGTTTTACCTTTTTTTTTCTTTTTTACAACATTTAAATTTTAAAATCCTGTTGATTGTTTAGTTGAACCAGCATATTTCCAAGTGTATTCAATAGAAACCTAGTCTCATGTGGTACCACTCTCAAAATGGCTGTGTGGTTAAATAAATTTGAAAAAAATGTTCCAAGCTGCACTCCAGTTTGAAGATTCACAATGCATATTAGCATATGAAACAATCTAAGTAGTGCTGCATTTAAAAAAAATTGTATAGCTGCCTTCAATCAAGTATTTTTAAAAAATTTTTGCTCAGAAGACTCTTCCTCACATAATATCATGAAAAATGTCTATTCCACTTGATGCTTTTTTTAAGAAAGTAGTCAATCTGATGCTTTGAATTACCAGGAAACTATCTTTCTATGAAGACCAAAACAGTTGGAGGGTTTAGAGGAACTGAAGAACACGTTTCGAGATTGGGCAAGAGAGGGAGACCCAAGGTTTTGCCCCTCTTAAAAGTTGCATTTGTTCCTCTCTTGTGACCTATCACCAATCAGGGTCATATGAAAAGGTGGCATTTGAACAAAGAAGGGGCAGAGTTGCTCCATGTGAAGGGACATGATGAGCAGAGGGAAGAGCAAGGACAAGGCCCCCAGGGAGCACTATGCCCATTGTGTTCCTAAACAGTCAGGAGGCTACTGCATTGGTGCTGGAAAGGAATGAGCAGGGGTGCAGTGGCAGAAGGTGAAATCAGAGTGAGGTGGGGACAGAGCCTTTAGGCCATTATAAGGACTTGGCATTGACTCTGAGTGACTGGGAGCCACTGCAAGGTCTGAGCAAAGGAGGGAAGTAATCTGGATTTTATGATGTTAGGGGCAAGAGTTTAAGCAATGGACATGTGGAACCCATTCTCTGTAGTTTGAAATGAATTAAGAATACCACAGGCCAAATCAGTATCCATACAACTAGCATATTTTCTTTAGATTTTTTTATTTTTCACAGATTGTTTTCAATAATTAAGAGAAATATTCAATACTTCTTCATTTTTAATTATCAAAAATACTGTACAATAAACAAATTGGGGCATATACATACAATGGAACATTATCCAGGTTTAAAAAGGAGGAAATTCTGACATATGCTACAACACGGATGAACCTTGAGGATATTATACTAAATGAAATAAGCCAGTCACAAAAAGACACATACTGTATGATTCTGCTTATATGAGGCACTTAGAGAAGTCAGAAACCTAGAGACAGAAAGTGGAATGGTGGTTGCCAGGGACTGGAAGGAAGAGGAAATGGAGAGTTATGGTTTAGTGGGTACGGAGTTCCAGTTTTATAGGATAAAAAGAGTTCTGGAAATGGACGGTGGTGATGGTTGCACAACATTATGAATGTATTTAATAACCCTGAAATGTACTTTTAAAAATAGTTAAGGTAGTACATTTTATGTTGTGTGTATTTTACCACAATTTAAAAATTGGGAAAAATGCTCTTCATAGATACATGATTTTCTTATATTTAGTTTCTGTCATTGAAAAACTGCAGTTACTATGTAATGCTTATTATTTCATTTGGGGAAACTCCTGTCTAGAGATGATCCATCTGTGATCAATATATCTGATGAAATGTCAAAGACTGCCTTGTGGAGGAACCTTCTGATCACTGCCGATAACTCAAAAGATAAGGAGTCAAGCTTTCCTTCTAAAAGGTTTGGATTTTAAAATAATAAGAATTTATACTAATTCCAGTTGTTTTTTGACATAAACCATAAGCAAAAGAATAATATTGGTTTCCATCAAATTTAGATCTAAAATATTCCAGAAAATTCTTTCTGAAAGTGGGTATAAATTGTAATTGTTTCAAATGTTGGTATGTTTTTCAACATCTCCTTTTCAAATTAATAACTTACTCCAAAGCTATTACTGTGGTGGGGGAACTGTGCTAGAAATGAGTCACAGTGCATGACATTTTTGGACATTCATCTTGGCCTACTATTTTTCAGTATGATTTTATTTTATTCCCTCATCACTCACTTCCCCTAGGACCCCTTTAGATGTCTGGCCACATTTTGCACTCCCTTATTTTCCCTTTTTTAGACTGATATGCATTGTGTGTGTTTTTATATTTATATTTTATAAATATGCATAAATGTTTATATTTAGTGTAGCCCTAGTCCTGATTCCAACCCCCTGAAAAGTCTTCCCTAAACTTCTTATCCCAAAACTTTCAACTCCTAAAAGTTCTATCCATTCTTACTTCTCTGTATGTAAACGTACAAGCAACTCCTGCAGTTGTGGATGGTAGTTTTAAGTGCATGCTGGGGGAAGAGTGTGTCCCTAAATATCAACAGTCATCATAGGATTTCCAGCGGAGTTTTCCAGGATTTATAAATAAGAGTTCAAATCACCCAGTCTTCTTAGATGCTGATCTGAAGAAAAAGGAATTCGTATGTTTTGCTAATATCTCTTTTTGTTAGAGAGTGATTGAGGGATTTGGGGCAGTGTTTACTATAATTATTAAGTTCCTTTATTTTCGTAACCTTAAATTAACTTTTTCTACTTAATTTTTATATTACATTTTTGTCATAAGCTCCCCTTCCTAATCACTCTAGAAGCTGATTCCCCAAAGGTAAGACCCTCTCCCTCAAACCTATTCCTTGGTTGCATTTCCTTATGTTAAATGGTGTCTTCTAGAAACCTGGTCAGTCTATGTCCTCTGTGTGAGTTTTGAGTTTTGGGGAGGCAAAAGGCATGGAGAGTGTTGGGCTCAGGTCCAGTAGCAGACTAAGTTTGATGGTATTTCTGTAACGACTCAGCTCTTTAAGTTAGTCTGAAACTTGAATAAACTTTATTCCTTCCTTGATTTATACAGATGCATCATGTATAATCAAAAAGTTTCACAGAACTATAGTTAGTAATGACATCAAATTTATGGATAGGGAAAATTAAATTTGTCCCTTTAAGAGATTGAAAAGCTCACTGGGTGCAGTGGCTCATGCCTGTAATCCCAGCATTTTGGGATGTCAAGGTGGGCGGATCACTTGAGGTCAGGAGTTCAAGACAAGCTTGGCCAACATGGTGAAATCTCCTCTGTACTAAAAATACAAAAAATACAAAAAAAAAAAAAAATAGCTAGGCATGGTGGCGGATGCCTGTAATCCCAGCTATTTGGGAGGCTGAGGCAGGAGGATCGCCTGAGCCCAGGAGGCAGAGGTTTCAGTGAGCTGAGATTGTGCCACTGACTCCAGTCTGGGCAATAGAGACTCTGTCAAAAAAAAAAAAAAGAGAGAGAAATTACAAAGCTGAGAGCCTCCATTATGTACCACCATGCCTCCAAACTGGCAAGCTGTATCTCACTTCATGAGACATCACTGGAAACAGGGGCAAGAGAAAGAGGCTACATTAGATTTGGAGAATATATCTCTTATTGCTGGTTTTTGTCACCCCAAAATGGCATGCTGCTTCAGTGTCATCTCTATACCAAACAGTATGAACAAGACAAGACAAACAGCAGGTGTATAGACTCTTCATCCCAGAAGCTGGGAATTAGTTCTCTCTCTCTCTGTCTCTCTCTCTCAACCACCTTTAATATTTACTACAAATGAAGATAATATATTAATAAATAACTCAATGGGCTTCCTCTCAAAGGCTTTTGGTTGGTGTTTTCTGTCTTAATAGGACTTTAAAATTTTCATGTATTTCTTTGCTTGGCTCAGGACAAAGTAACATTTTATTCTAAAACATGCTATAACTTCCTTTCTCAAAGATCCTTGCTACAGTTCTGATAAATATTTCTCATAGTAATTCTCTGTTTTGCTAGTACTTTTGAAGAAAATCAGAATTATGATAAGGGCAGTTTCTCAAGCCCATTGCAATGTGTACTTGTCACTTGAAAAATATGACATTTTTCTGATTTAAAAAAAAAAAAAGTTAAATCCAGGCTTATGAGCTCAAAATAAAATGCCCTTGATGGTCAATATGTGGAGAATTTGAAACAATCAAACCTGTAAAATATTTTCTTCCTGTATTAAATGGATTCAAAGTCCAAACTTTTCCTCTATTTTTCTTTGGTTCTAGCAAAAGTCTTGTGACATGATATTTTAACTACTCCTTAAAGTCAATTGATACTCTTCACCAGAAAAATCTTTTTGTTTTAAAAATATGTATCTAGATGACTTTACACAATGGGTTGACTCTAGTGAACAATATAATGTGCTTTAAAGGAGGTCCAATTTTCAATAGACTATCCTTTATCTTTAGATGGAACTACTTGTTTCTTATTATTTAAATGTATTTTCACTAATGTGAGGTTCAAACTATTGTAGAATGAAAGTTTATCCAGCTTTCCTTATGTTTTGATGTGATCGCATTTGTGGTTTTCCGTGTGAGAAACATCCTTGGTAGGTAGTTAATCTCTTTTATCCTCATTACAGTAGAAACTCTGGCAGAAAGTGTATGACTTACAGAATTCTAAAACCACTGATACTAATAAGGCTCCCAAAGCCACTTCCTTTTCATGGTATCTGTTAAAGGCTTTAAAACATCATGACCAGGAGCTGTGAAAATTTAGTAAATTTTAGTAGAGTAACTGGTAGAGTATCCATTGGCAAAAAGAGGCCCAAAGAGCAGGTTACTAGGATCTGTATCTCCTGAGTCCTGAGCTGGCATCCATGCAACCTTTGACACCCCCCGTTCTGAGTTATTTTCCATCCTGTGCTATAATATGTGTCAGAGAAGCCTAGAAACCTGTTTTCATGGAATTTTGAATCCAAGTTATATTTTCTCAATTATATCATTCACTTTTTGTTGTCAAAAATATTTTATCTAGTTTAACTGACAGTAGAATCTGAGAACTAACTGCAAATTCTGTCTTATCTGGAGGATGTCTAATTTTGATCGTGATGTCATACATATGTGTGACAAGAGCTTCTGCAGCGTATTAAATGGGCTGGTGAAAATAGGGCTCATTAATGACCACATTGCATCAGAACAGGTTGACAACTGATCCATTTGATAAAACCCATACCCAAGATCAGTGTGTCTGGAGCAGGTCCTTGGCAATGTGAGGAAAAGCAGCACTTAGCTTTGCCTTGGTGACAGAGGCTAGTCTCTGGGACTATCTGCTCTACCCCCCAACACCCACTCCTGCACTCCCCCACCACCTTTTTCTATCCCACATTCTCTTTCTTTGCAATGATTTCGTAGGCTTGGGCTCTCTCATGACTTCTTGGAAATATTATTCATAAAAACGACTTTAGGCTGGGTGTGGTGGCTCACACCTATAATCTTAGCACTTTGGGAGGCCGAGGCTAGCGGATCACTTGAGCTCAGGAGTTGAAGACCAGCCTGACCAACATGGTGAAACCCCATCTCTACTAAAAATACAAAAATTAGTTGGGTATGGTGGTGCACACCTGTAATCCCATCTACTCAGGAGGCGAAGGCAGGAGAATCACTTGAATCTGTGAGGCGGAGGTTGCAGTGAGCCAAGATTGTGCCACTGCACTCCAACCTGGGCAACAGAGCAAAACTCTGTCTCAAAAACAAACAAACGAAACAAAAACAAACAAAAAAACACTATTTTAGTGACGTTAAAAAGTAATAGTTTCATAGTTTACTTAGCACCAGGTCACTTTTTGCCCTCTCTTAAAATATTACTTCCTTATATTTTAAATTTTAACTCCTCAAAGGCAGGGACACTCTTATCTATCTTGTATTCCTAGGTCATTGTGGAGTTCCTGGCATATAATAGATATGCAATGTATGTTTATTACGATGACAGATAACAGATGCATAATACATGCCTGTTACAATGAAAGCTTAAAATTGATTGACCTCCACAAAAGTGAACGTAACAAGTAATTCAGAACAATAGATCCTAGAGGTCTTGAGCTGGTTATAAAATTTCTGCTTCATAGTTTGTGAAATCTAATCTGATACCAAAACTATGGTTATGATGAAGAGGGAAAAAAAAACCCAGTCTTTTAATAGGTTATCGTTTTTGTAACCAAACCACCAAAGCAAGGAATCAGGAGGAAGCACATCTGTGGATCAAATTGATATTATGAATATTTTTATTTACGGCTTGGTGACTAATAGTGCCACTTGGAACACATTCATTTATCAAAAGGTTGTGGAACACCTCCTACGTTTCAAAGTATTGTGCATGCAATAATTGCACATGTATAGAGACCAGTATGTTTCTGTCCTATAATCTCCTACAGATAGGATCTGTTATTCTATCTTTCAAAAAAAATAAGAGTTCATTGGAATTGGGAATACCAGCCTCAGAATTCTGGAATTCACACTACAAGAGAACCTAGAAGCCATCTAGTCCAAAACCAGTTTTACAGATGAAGAAACCAAGTCTCAGAGAGATTAAAAAACTAGTCCAAGGTCGTGCAGCTCATTCTGAGCTTCTGAAAACTGAACCTAGATCTTCCAACACCCAGCCCAGTGCTGCCCTTTTTCATTGACTTTGTTTGGCAGAAGAGACTGGAAGGCAGGTAGAGCTTAAGGAAAAGTTAATTTGGAAAGCAGGAGAGCAGACACTTGTCATATAAAAGGAACTTAAAGTAGAAGAAAGTGAGTCATACAGATAGAGGAGTTAAAAATACGAGTTAAGGCTCTCAACACATCATGTGCACACTGTCATCTTTTCTCATGGAAGGAGAAAAGAAAAGGGAGAAAAGTTGCTTTGCTCTGACCTGTAAGTAGTATGTGCTGAGAAGTGTGGCAGGCACAAACCCGGGCGCCATAGACACGCGCTCACACCAGCTCTCAGAGCTGGCAGCGTGCCACAGATGGCAGAAGCTCCGGCACTTCTTACCTGATGGTGCCGGGTGGTGGTGACAACTGAGAAGGGCTGTTTCTAGCTTGAATTGGAGGAAAAACAATTTAAAAAACATACTCTTAGAATGTGTCTAAGTTATTGACCACTTAGAAAGCTGCACAGGAGTCCCAATAGAAAAATGGAGTTTTATTACTTTATTACTTGGAGAAGAGTTATAAAACCAAGGGTGCGGCCCATCATCAAGTGTTTCATAAATTTATATTAAGGGCCGAAGTTAATAGTAAAAATGTATGGATTTTTCCAGCCCAGGGCCTTAGTAGCTGGCTATGGGCTGCCCTTTGTGTCAGCAGTGGGGAGGATCACAGAGAAGCCTCAGATGAGGAGGGTTTTGCTGTGCGCTGCAAGTATCAGGGAGAAAGCATTTCTGCCCTCTCTGGAACATGGTGTGAACTTCATCCCTGTAATGACATTATTTGAATTTTCCATGAAAACTGTCAGCATGAGAGTAAGAAAACTATACAATGGAAAAACCAAATGGACAAATAGACAAAAATGGTAGAGTCACATGACCAGTTTGCTCATTGGTAAAGTTAATGAGAGGGTGAGATTAAACAGAAGCCATTTGGGAATGAGTTTATCTGAGAATGAATGAGTTTTATGAGAAGCATCATTCCTCTGATGTACAGGGTAAAGGTTTGTCTGTAAAAAGATAGCACAGGTGTCTGGAGAGCAGCGTGCATGGTACCCTGTCCTCCAGGCCAGTGGAGCTGTCTGTCTAACCTGGTCAAGGTACAGTCTTCATCAAAGGTCAAGATCCAGTCCATGCACAAGAGAGGAGCCATTTGCAGCAGAGCTCAGAAATGCCTCCTGCGACATCTTGTTTGTGTCATTTACTAGAGTTGGCGCTGTCTTAAGTTGGGGGCATGGCTGGCATTTCCAACAATCATCAGTGAGTCACTTGCCCAAATGAGGACCATGGTATTAATCTTGCATGTTTCTGGAACTGTTTAAAAAATGTCTGATTTTTGTTGTTTATTGTCTGTTTTTCAATATCCCCTTCTCTGCAGTTCTCGGTTTCTATCTCACTGAGTGCAGAGGATTTTAATTGTTGCTGTCTATCTGTGCTTCGCAGCATGAGAGAGCAATGCCTAAGGGCTCTTGTGGTGCTTTGGGGTTGACGGGTTTTAAGTCTGAGCAAGCAGATCTCATTGTAGCCATGCTGGATTGCAGTAATAAATGTCTCCTTTTTTTCCTTTTGTAGCATTGAAAGCCGAAAAGAGAAGAAAGCTGACTCAGGGAAAGGTGTTGACAGGGAGACTTGTCTATGACTCGATCTTCAATTTATTTTTTACATATATATGAGAAGAGTGTCACAATTATTAATAAAACTGCTTTGATCATGTAGTGTAAATTCTGTCCCTCAACCCAAATCCACCTTCACACTGTAAGTAGTGCAATACTTGTTTCATTTCTGTGTTTAAACTTCTGAGCAGTGAGACACCCCTGCGAGCAGATACAATAGCCAAGGCAAGAATCTGTGTGTTCCTTGCTGTACCTTAGACATTTGTAAACTGGATTCTGATTGTCAGTTTTATGAGAGCAATAGCTTCCTTAAAGAGATAAGTCATATTTACCTAGTTTGTATTTTCCTACTTTAGTGACCTGAAGATGCCTGATAATTTCATTCAGAAGAATTTTTGAAAGGTTGTCTTACTTCTTTTTAGTTTTTATAGCTTAGTGTTAGTGACTTATTTCAAAAGACCCAAATCAAAAAGTTAGTTTGAAAGCATTTTTTAATAATTGTATTTATGCATTTCCTTGATTTAATATGATACATTTAATACTTAACAATTTGTATGTAACTAAAACTTAAAGTCACTTGAAAAACTATATAGAAACCTATTTACAACTTGTTAAGGAGAATCAGACATAATGCAGAGTTAAGTAGTATTTGCTTAAAATTCAAGTTGTGACTAATGATCAAATACTAGGCTTGTACGAAATGCTTTAGAAAAACTTTGTAACGGTTTTGTGGGATTTTTCAATATAAACCTTTATCAGAAATATGCTAAGTTTGTCTCCCACTGACAACAGATGTTTTCCAAATAAACATATACTTGTGGAATGCCACATGGTGAATCATTGTATGTGAAATTCCACTCCTGTACAGTTACTCTGCGGCTAATGGTCATGCACTGCTTAATGCTGATCCTGAATCATGTTCTCATGTTAGACCAACAGGTGTCCAATTGTCATTTTTTCCTGCAGTTTTTTTTCCACTTTTAAATTAAATGCATGTTGTGGAAAAACAGTCTTTTAAAAGAAAATTTCAGATTCTATTTGAGAAGGTTCTGTAGATATTTCAGTCCATATAAAATAATACATCTTTACTAAACTTATATAAGGGGAGAGAAAGTTAAGAAGTTTTGGACATTACTAAAAATACAGTATTTCATTTCACTTTCAATGAATGTGAAGTTAATAAAACTAAATCTCATAATGCTCTTGCTTCCTAAGAATGAGCAGTAATCATCAACTTTATAATACTCCAATATTCCGTTACAATAATTCAGAGCCCTGTGGCTTTTACAGACTGTTAATTATGTACTCTGCTTGGAAGTGCACATGAAAAGTGAGGAAAAGTTCCGCTTGTGATTAAACTAACGAGAGGAAATAAAATCGACAAAGCCTCCATTAAGTTCTACATTTTGATACCTTTTAAAAATTCCCCTCACAATTCTTTAAGGAGCCCCCCTTTTTATGGAACATGAGCCTAAAATTTATAGAAAGAAGAATTTTAAGTTAATAAAGTTCATATTTATAAGTGCTGAAAAAATACAGAAACTTTCTGTTCCAAATGTGTTGCCTTTGTGTATTTTATAATACAGATACAACATTGTAAACATTTTCATTGTTTTATGATTTAGCCAGTGATTCCCCAAAGCAGTCTCTTAGTGTTTTAATATATTAATAACTGTTCTGTTGAAAATGATCATAGTGAATTTAAATCTTCACATGATCACCTATTTGAATAAGCAATCATATCCAATGAAATTCTGTATTTCTGAGTATTTTTATAGTCAATTTGTTCTTGTGTGAATTTTAAAGCTATCCCTATGTTAATCCTAATATTTTGAAATCATATAAAATATAAGAAAAATGTAGTATTATATATTTACTTCTAATTTCAGATTCCTGGTCAAAATTACTGAATATCTTGAATGTAATTTAGCGAAAAGTTTAAGTAATGTGTAAATGTGACTAGGATATTGTGTTTTTCACAATTAAGAAATGTTATGTGGAAATAAATATTTATCCTAACTAATTTCCTTGCACATTTTAAATTGTGATACAAAGTGTCTTGTCTTTTTTCTTTGTTTTAATTAGTAAATCAGTGTAAAACATTTTGATTGTTTGAATATAATATTTAAATTTAGACACCCTCAAAGCTAAGAACTCTTGGTGATATAAACAATTTAAGAGTATGTTTCAAGAGTAAACAATTTGAACTTTATGAACAGAAGATTATGAGAACTATATAAGGATATATTTACTCATTTTTCCAGAAATGGGTGCAGATGACATTGTTTCTTATGTTAGGAAAAACCTCCAAGGTCGTTAGTAGTATTCCTCATTATTAGAACTCTATTTAGACTTCTGTTTTTAACTTCCATGGGGAAAGCATTTCCTAAAATTTGTCTCCTCCCTGTTTCTTACAAAAGTCAGATGGGACCATTATTCTTTTGGAGCCATCTGGCAGTGTGTTGTGGAGATAATTGCATTCAGAATTCTATCTAACCTACTGCTTGGTATTTTTCTCTTGACTACTGAGTTTACTTTGTAATTGCTCCTGTTTCACAGCCTACAATATTGGGAAGTTTTTTCCTGTATAATGTAATATAGAAATATATAATCTGAATGTCTCCTCGATATAGTTTAAACCCAGAGTTTGATAGAAACTCTCCACTAATGATCCAAAAGCAACTTGTATTTCAACATGATTCCTAGATCTTTTAGGATTTTTGACTTTTAAAATTGTGACTTATTCTGTTTTCTATGGCACTGACCTACCTCTGTTTTGGCTTAACTTTAGCCTATTTGCTCCTGGGCACTTGTCTATTTTACTATCATTGCAAGATTGCGTTCTAATTTTTCTAATATATTAGTATCTATCTCATATATTCACATAATGAAATGAAATCAAATGAGATTACAGGCATTTGAAAGTTTTATGAGAGTCATTTGGATAATATGATGGTTCTCTAAATGTCTACATTGAGAGGCTAATTATAGTTAGTCCCCTTGAAGAGGCCTAATAATCAAAGATTACTGGTAATACTTTTACTTTAGAGATCTCCTTTAATGTTCTCTGTGGAAAGCTGTGGCTAACTGATACAACTGTCACACCAATTCAGTTCCTGTTGGTGTACTGGATACTATCCTTTCTGCTGGTACTTTGAAATAGGACTATGATCCTTGCTTCTAAGGACAGGGTGGATACATAGCTATAAATAATGTGACATGTGCTGAGTTGGTCATATGAGTAAAGCCATTTTTTGAATAGGGCAGAGTTTGAGGAAAACATTATAGAAGAGGTAGCACATGAATTAGAATGGAAATGGGGAAGGAAATATACTCCAGATACTGAAGGAACCCCTGCCCACTAGGCCTCTGATCTAACGAAGTATGACCAGAATGATTCCATCTTGAAGTGAAGAGCCAGAATGCTCTTAAGGCACCTATAAGGTTAATGTTTATGGTCTGAAAACAGCCGCTTTCCAAGCTGGCTACAACCTATTATTACAGAATACTTATGACCATACAGAGCATCTCCCACCATGCCTGCAGAATGTCCCAATGTCCTAAGAATTCAGCCCTCTTTACTTAGAGGTAACATTAATGAACAAGCTTAGGTTAAAAGATTAAGTGTCATGTAATATCAGTCACACCGAAGGCCCCTGCCTTCAGTGAGCATGTAGGCATATTCCAAGTTTCATTGTAGCTCTTTGTAACTCCTTATAAAAGTGGAGGCGCTGACAAAGGACAGGGCATTCCTCCTTTTGCTTCCTGAGGATACCCCACACTGTAACGAAGCAGTTTCTGAAAAACTTGCTTCTTCCACTATGCCGTGGCTTTCCTTGAATTCTTTCCTTTGCAAGATCCAAGGACCCATTTTTGGGGTCTGGATCAGGACCCCTTTTCCAGCAACACCGGAACTGCAAAGATTCTCAAACCTATGTCAGTATTGAAATAAAGATGAAATTTAAAAGTAAAGCTATATGGCATAACTAGAGCCTGGCATATTTTATGTATGGCATATTTGGAACCCAGCAAACAGCCCAATATGGTGGAGTGTTAGAAGGGTAGTGAAGACTTGTAGGAAAAGATAGAAACACAAGTCAGAGACATTACAAATGATGTTAAATTCTATCCTAGAATAGTTGGAATTTTACCCATTAAGAGTTTTGAGTAATGAATTTTGAAATGATTAATAGAGCAGCACAGTAGAGAATATAGTGGGGAAACAGTGGAATTGTCTCCTTAGGAATTTCCCTTCCAGGATGACTCTCAGATGACAAAACTAAGTTTTCATGAGTGATGTATAAATTTGCATTAGGGTAGAAATGAAACAGGCTCAAGTATACTCCTTAGGCACCTAACAAGTAACTCCAGACACAATAGCTTTATTGTAATTACTTTTATGTAGTGCATTCCCTTATATATGGAGATTATATAAATATATTGCACATATTTGTGTATATAGTTGTAGTTGAAAAAAAACAAAGTGTTCTGAAAAGCACAGTGTCCACAGCAAGCCTGAGACTGTTAAACCTAAGCATGGTACACAGTTCAGACAATGACTGCTTCATAATAATCCAGAAACCACCTTCTCTATGCTCACCCTTGAATCCTACCCTACATTCTCACCCTGGACTCAGCTTTCTGTCTGGATCCTCTTGCCTTCTGGTGTGTGTAGTTACATATTTTTTTCATGTGACTTCTTTTTTCCATTGATTTATAAGCCCCTTGAAGGTAGAGATGGTGTTTGGTGTTTTGTCCCTGTTTTGTAACTCTCCAGAGCCCAGATCTGTGCTCTGCTGTTTACCCAGCCAGCAAAGGCTCTTGATGTAATAAGTGAAATATACCAGGAGATTCTGCTGCTCAGTTTATTAAGAGTGATTACAAATCCAAAAGGAATTGTCACTGACATGTCAATATTGGAACACAGCAAATGCTTAATGAGTACCTTCAAGTGCCCAGCACCCGAGGACACAGAAGACCAAGGCAAGAATCTGTGTAATCTATGGAGCCATCAAGAAGCAGCAGCTAAATGGTTATTACTAGGAGGAGGGAAAAGGTGAAAGGAAGGTGTCAGGCATTGTATCTATGTAAATCTTCATAGCAATGCTACAGTTCTGTAAGGTGGGTCTTTTTGTACTTTTTACAAATGAAGACACTGGAGTTCAAAGAGGCTAAGTATTGTTCTTTAAATGTTTCCCACTAGTGAGTAGTGGTACTGAGACTCTAACCCAGGTCCATCTGACCTCAGCTGCAGTGCACTGTGTCTCCAGCAGGAGGTGAGATGTGACCGCTTTCCTCCTTATCAGGTTATTCATTCTGGCTCATGGAACTAGAATCAGGTTATGATGATTAATATTTCTGCTTAATGTGTTACATTTTCTTTGCCACCAATCTTTCTGTTATTAACATTGGAAACCAAACTTACCCAATGCAACACCTTTTTTGCTCATGAGTCACAAATATCAGGACTTTGGATAGAAGAAGCTTAAACAATAAATAAGGGTTTTGATTGTTGGATGACACTTCACTCCATAATCACACATGCTTTTTAAATAATTGAAAGAGTTGGTTCAGATCAAAGGCTATATAGAATAAGAATTTATCGAGTTTGTTGAGGCTTAAAGCCTGCAAGCAACAAAAAAAAAATGTTATTCTCTCAAGTAAGGAAGTTATCTATTAATTCAAATTCTTGGGTGTAAATGTTAATATTGTAACAGAAAGAAGACCGTGCAGAAAGATGATACATTTCTACAGAGCGTAACATTGGTTCATTCATACCATGCTGTAAGCTTTCCTCATGGGATAGTGATGTTATACTTTATTTATTTATTTATTTATTTTGAGATGGAGTCTCTCTCTATCTCCCAGGCTGGAGTACAATGGCGTGATCTCGGCTAACTGCAACTTCTGCCTCCTGGGTTCAAGTGATTCTCCTGTCTCAGACTCCCGAGTAGCTGGGATTACAGGAGCACACTGCCATGCCCGACTGCTTTTTTGTATTTCAGTAGAGACAGGGTTTCACCATGTTGCCCAAGTTGGTCTCGAACTCCTGATATCAGGCAATCCACCCACCTCGGCCTCCGAAAGTGCTGTGAGTACAGGCGTGAGCCACCACCGCACCCAGCTGTGATGTTATATTTTATAACCCCCACTTGTCTGTCATTCTCAATCATCTGTATCCCTCAGACATCCTGAATACACACTCTAGGTCACTCAGGATGTACACTAGAGGGTTCCTGGACACTGCTGAAATAACTGCCACAGAGTGCACCAACAAAATCCTCTTACCTTATGGAAAAAAAGCCATGCTTGCGTTTTGGTATGTTTTCTATTTAGAGTTTATTGAATCGTAAATATTGTGCAAATCCAGTAGTCTTACAAATCAGTATTCTCACATCAACTTTGAGCAAAAGTAACAAATGCCAAGAAGTGGAACCGGTAGCCTCAGTGACTACCCGCGAATAAGAAAAGAAACAAAGTATGCAGAATGACACAAAGCCCAATACGTTCATTAACTTATATGGTAGTGGCTCTGAGTTATCAAGGATGCACTGAATTATATTCTGTGCCTGATATTTAAGAAAGTATGAAGGTATGTAATCATATTTAGCAAAATTTCCAACAAAACATGTTAAAATAATTCCTAGCGATTTTCTAAAAATCTTGATAGAAACTTAAAAAACAAACCCTGTACTTATAGAAGAGATGTAAGCCATTTCTCCCTTCTTTTCGGGTATGTGCCTCTGGGCCCTGGTGTACTCTCACAGGTTGTTTATGAAAGGAGTCTTAGCCATTCCTGTGTCTGCAGAGGCTGCAGCTATGAATATCAAGACAAGTCTGCACATCTTAGTGATATGACTGGTTCCTGTATGTTTTAAACTTATTCTCAGATTATCTCTAATTTATTTGTCCATTTTCTTCTTTTTCCATAAGCTAATTTAAAACTCTCATTGGAAAAGAAAACTTGTCCTATGAGGGTCAAATGAAAACTACTTTGACTTGACTCACATCATTACCTTTTGCAGCCTTCAATGCCTGAAAAATATGTGCTGGGATTACCTCGCTCCAGAGAAAATACTCATGCTTAGAAACTAAAGGAATATTAATCTATATTATTTTGATATTGTACAAATATTAAATAGTATCTGACTTAGATATTATAATATCTGGCTTGTATAATATCTGATGTTGTACAATGTCTGACAATGTACAATGCCTGGCTTCAATTAAGATAAAAGAAGAATATCTATTTAATTTGCTTTTATGACTATTAATGCTGTCCAGGATGTGAACATATATTACTACCGCTTCTTGGTATACAATTCTGCAAAGATTGGTCCAGCTACTCACAATGATTGAACTGTATTAAGGAGCAGAATTTTGACAAGAGCCCTACAGACTGGAAGGTCAGTTTGTGGTTCCAGTGGAGGAGTGGGAGTTGAGATTTAATTAAGGTGAAGCTACTCAATGGCACACTCTGAAGCTGTAGTTGAAGATGGATTTCACAATCCACTGTCCATGCCTATGCATGACTCATCAGTCTTATGTTGAATTGATAGATTTCTTTTTTCCATTTCTTCCATTTTTAGGTTTTTATGCTGTAGCTCACCCTGTCTGGGAAAACTTTGTCTAGCAAATGGTCTGAAGCTAAGTTTAAACTCACAAAGTCAAATTTTTTAAAATGAGGCTGTTTTGCAAATAATTGGAAAAAAAATGACGTTTTCTGTTATGTAGACATTGCTTTGCTAGGCCAAATTCAGCATTTAAAGTTTATGCTTTCAGTCGGATATGGTGGCTCACGCCTGTAATCCCAGCACTTTGAAAGGCCAAGGCGGGCGGATCACCTGAGGTCAAAAGTCAACATGGCAGCCTAGTCAACATGGTAGAAACCCGTCTCTACTAAAAATAAAAAAATTAGCCAGGTGTGGTGGCATGCACCTGTAATCCCAGCTACTTGGGAGGCTGAGACAGAAGAATCATTTGAACCCAGGAGGTGGAGGTTGCAGTGAGCTGAGATCATGCCACTACACTTCAGCCTGGGCAATAGAGCAAGACTCCATCTCAAAAAAAAAAAAAAAAATTATGCTTTTATTTTTATAGTAATGTCAACCACCAATAATTAGTCAACCACATAAGTAATTGACTTGACTACTTCTCCTGAGCCACAAGAACTGCCAGAATGATACTTCTGATCGTATTTGTTCTTATATGAGCCTCATCATAGTTCCCTGCAATAAAATTATAAATTGTGTATGATATAAATAACTAAAATATTTGATTTCTCAAAAGCTATATGTATTTATGATAAGAGAATTGCATATTATTAGGCAAAAACCGATGAACTATTTAGCTTAACACATTTTTATATATCTAATTTTTTACCAAAGCTGGACTATTTCCATGTTTACAAGGGATTACTAACAAAATAAACAAGAGTCTTTCTAGATAAATGTGTCCATATGCCAGTGTGGTTTAGGTCTGATTCAAGACACAAGTCATTACTTCTGAAAAAATGAAGGCACATTTATTAAATGACCAGGAGAAATTCCATAGTATGTAGAATGGGAATAATAATATATAACATTCTATTTTATGTTCCATTTTTTAAAATGAGTCCAAGGAAGTTAAAGTATTCTTTTAATGAAGACACTCAAAGAAATGAAATAAGAAAAATTGAGGCAAGGACTCCTTCAAGTTAAGATTTGCAATACAAATATTTTCATCTTTTAACAGGGCAAGCTGATGTGTTCACATCTCAGTTTCAAGCTGCCTCTTTCACTAGGAACATCAGTATGTTTTTTTTTAAAGCACATTTACAATGCTTTCCCATCACCCTTGCTGTGTTTTTGTAGCACCTATAGCCATAACTGGCACCTGGGGGCCTGCATTGCTGGCAGTTTCCCTTACATTTCTTTGGAGTCTTTTCAACTGCTGTGGTTTTACTTAGAAGTCAGTGCTTTGCATATTTGATTTCCTGAGACTGTTTGAATAGTCTTTCTCAGAAAACTGTGCCAGTCTGGCTGTGAACAGATCTTCTCCGAGGGGAGCTGACAGTAGCCTGCTCGTGTTGGTATGCTTGGACTTGGGTTCCCAGCCATGCCCTGCTATCTTCTCTCCCTAATCCCTCTTATCCTGTCCCTGCCCTAGTGACATCACTGCCCACATCTTGCCATCCTTTTAAAGAAGAGAACAACATTTGAACCAGTCCAGTTAGAAAAAGATTAAAATCCTGCTCAGGGAATCTATGCAAAGCTTCCATAAAAACAATTCCTATTTGTTGTTTCAGCAGCTGATGCGGAAATGATTTTAAACAATAAAACTCGACCGGATAATTCAAACTTCTGTAAGGTAATAATCTGTTGTGAAGACAGAAGTCCCTACTTAAGATGATAGGTATGAAATTTGGGAACAAAGGTAACCTTAAGTTTCTTGATTTGAGTGTATATTTTTAAGATCATCATCTTGACAGTGCAGTTTTGAGATAATGAAAACAAAAATGACTTTTAATAAGCTTTAAACGGCATGGTGTTTTGAGGTGCTAAGGTAAAGAGAAACATTGTTTTATGAAGTGGCTCATGTGGGTGTATATGTGTTGGTGTGCTGTGCTGCTAGCGATTCCATGGTCTTCATCAGTATACCACTAGAGAGAGAAAGAAAAAAAGTTAGAATTAGGAAGTTAGTTGTCTTCTTTAAAAAAAAAAAAAAAAAAAAAACGTAAATTCAAATAAGTTCTCACGAGCATACATGGTATAAAACAGAGTGTTTTAATTCCTGAAGCAGTTTCTAAACTGAAACAGGGTCAAGGAGGGTGTCTAATTTTCCCCCAGAGCTTTTCCAGGGCATGTTGTTCTGTCCTGCAGAAGTCTCTGATCCTCTTTTGCAGGTGCTGAGAGAACTCACTGTGAATTTGGCTTTATTTAATAGTGCTTTAAAGATATGTAAATTTTAATTAAAACACCCAATCCATTTCCAAATTTGACTCAAAGGTCACTTAGAAATACACCATGCATAGGAAGGAATGCTTATCCCATTAAGCCCACTTGTTTTAATTAGAGTGTTATGAAGTGTTAAATTTCTGTATACTCTAGTAAGATAAACTGTATTAAACTAAATGATTTTTTAAAAGCAATGTTGCCTAATATATAGCACCAAGAAACTAGAAAAAAAATCTATTTCAATATTACATATGTATGTTTAATAGAAGTGAAGTCAAAAGTCAGATGTATTATTTGCAAACACTTAGATTTTAAACTGGTATTTTAAAAATCTGTATATTTGACATTTATGTAAAAGGAATTTATGATCTGGGGCAAAAATTTATCAATTCATACCTTATTAAATAATTGGGAAGTCGTTACTGGGCAAACATAAATTACGGAGACATAAGTTAACTTAAAAAAAAAAGCTTAATTTAAGTAGCATGTGTCTTTCCTTTGAATAGTAGAAAAATAAACTTCAAACTGTTATAAAGCACTGACCCAAAAGATAGCCAGTTTTTCTCAGTATCAAGTAACTGTCCCACTCCTATGCATTGGGCACCATTTGAACTGAGCACATAGCAGATCACGTGCGTTAGAGGACACATAAATACATATACATACATACATACATACATAAAAATACGTATTTTTTCCTTCATCTGAAAATCTCTAATGCAGAAAATGAATTTGACATAATACCCAGAAATATCCTCTGCATAGACAACAACAGCTCTAGCCATATCTGACTTTATAAAACAATCCTAATTGTTTAATAAATAAACTGTGGTTATTTAACAAAAGATCACCTTGCAATTGCAAAAACTGAAGCATGCTGATTATTAAGATCCCACTGTTGTTCAAATGGCTAGTAATACGTACCAGACAGAAATGGATTTTCATATTTGAGCTGAGCTATTATCATGCTGGTTTCACTTTAGAATTACTCTGCCACACATTTACTGAATAAGTGATTACTTCTGAATCAAAATAGGGAGAGACTGAACAATCACATGAACAGGAGAGCAGTGTCTTGATACTCCCAGGATATGCAATATTGTGCTTCTTAACCACAAACTCACTAATATTATTGAACATCACTCTGTGCATGGCTCAAGGATACCACTCTTCTGACTTCACGTTGAAAAAAAACCAATTGTTTTAATGTTTTTTTTCTGTCCTGTCTCTGGCACTGCTAAGAGAATTGGCCCAGAAAGAGGAAACTATACCCCACCAGCAACTTCCCTCCCCTTGCACAAAGTTTTTCTATACCATTGCCTGGAAATCCACTCCAGCATCGACCAGGGCTTTGGAGATCTGAGCTGACTGCTGAAAGTGAACGTTATCTGCAGGGAGAGAAAGGAAACATAAAGTAGCTAATAGCCGCTCCAGTTTTCTGGTACCAAGGGGTGGGAAAGGCACAAGAAGAAAGGGACCGTTTGAAGTTCTAGGACTCAGCATCCCATTTAGCCCAAGACAAGTGACTTGTGGAAAGCAACACTGTTTTATTGAAGTAAATGTAACAGTCTTGCCCCTCATGCTTTTGTTTTGTCAGTAGTGAAATTGCAAACCTGTCTGTGATACTAAAAAGTCTAATTAACTGAAACTCACCATCTGCTGTTCCATGAATAAGGAGGTACTCAACTTGTTTAAAATTTTCAGCTCTGCTCATGACTGTTGAATTCTGGAATTGGGAAAAAGAATGTCATTATTCAAAAAAGGATCTGCCATAAACTGATTTTTCACTTCAGTTTACAAAATAAAATGTTTTCAGCTGGGGCCCCCTTTGATACAAAATATAGCAAACCGATATTCAAGCAAATGCTGTCTCCATGCATGGCAGAATGCACAGCATGCCCTGTGCCTAGGAGACAGGACTAGAAGGGAGGATGCCACATCTTCCCTGAACATGCAGGAAGAGGGCACCTGCCACCCAGCCTGCATGCAAAACCCCTTGAGTCCCAGATCCCAGATTGGCTGTGTCCTATGCATTAGCACAGGGCAGAGTCTCGTATTAGCAATGTATGTTCCATGGGCTTCTGCTGTAGTTCAGCCAAAAAGTGTATTGCCATGGCAACCATGTGTCACATGGTGCCATACATGCTACATTTCAAAGAGCCTGTACATAGCATTTGCAACTAAACATACTCTGCAATATGTCATGTGAACTTTGGTCCACATTGCTAAGCTCTGAATGAAAAGCAAATATTACCTCTTTGGGAACAGATGTTAAAAACCTAGACAAATGTAACATATGGGAGGGGAAGAGGGTAAAAAAGATCAAAAATGGCCTTAGAAAATCAGTGGGTTGTTGTTGTCTGCCTCATTCTGTGTATTAGAGGAGATACTATTAGATCAAGTCATACCCAAATTAGTCAAGGAAATAGGATTAAAAAAAAATTGGGAACTCAGCTTTTTGAGACTGCTATGTGGCCTGAGCCAGGGCTCCTATAATGAGGGTCAGGAGTTTTGAATGAAAAAGCCATTGAAAGCATCTAGAGCTGGTCATCCAATTTTGAGGATATTTACCAAAGTTGGGATGAAGGTAAAAATGCCACAAAATACTGTAGTGCCTTTGGGAGGGGGTGAGCTAGAGTCCACTTTGATGGTCCTGTTATGGATAGGGCAGGAAAGGGGCAGCAGCATCTCCATGGGTTTAAAAGCAGCCAGCTGGTCCTGCAGCACCTTGGTGAATCAAATTCAACTTTATGAAAGCCAAGGTTTATATTTCACAGATATCTCTGTAGCTCATATCAGCTTATATTTTTGATGGGAACCTTGGTGACCTGGCAGGAAGGGAATGGGGCTAAAGTAACCGTGTTTGTATTCAAGTTCCAGTTTCAATATCAGTGAGCTATGCAACTGGAGATACGCTGCTCTTTGAGCTTTGATTTCTATAAAATTGGAATTGAGTAGTCCCCCCTTATTGGCAGTTTTGCTTTCTATGGTTTCAGTTACCTGCAGTATAGTACAATAAGATATTTTGAGAAATAGAGACTATACTCAATTAACTTTTATTACAGTTTATCATTATAATTGTTCTATTTTATTATTAACTATTGTTAATCTCTTATAATGCCTAATTTATAAACTTTATCATAGGTATGTATATATGTAGAGGAAAAAAACCATAATGTATAGAGGGCTCGGTACTATCCACAGTTTTGGCATCCACTGGGGGTCTTGGAATGTATTCACCTTAAATAAGGGTGGGCTCCTGTAACTCCTCTTACTCCGTCACAATTATAGGAACCAAGAGGCATGGCAAAAGCATTTTTGGGGGTTAAATTTCTGATGCTGATGTGAGAATTCTTTAACAGTGTTTCTGGAAAAAAGACATTTTATCTATGACTTTCAGGACAGAGCCACCCAAAATGTTTCAGTTGACTGAATGTCCCAAGGTCATCCTGGCCTAGTAGGCTTAAAACAAATGCGCTTCCTCTTCTGTGCAGGCTAGTTCCTACTTGTTCTGACCATATTCCATTTCTCACCCAAACTGAGAATTTTACTCATGAACTCTCAGAATAAAAACCTGAGTGAGACTCCTTTTATTTTTGAGAAACTTTTTTGTCTGGTAAGATGTCTCAGATAAATACATCTAAATATAAATCCATCGGTCCATCCATCCCAACATCACCATTCATCCCTCCACTCATTTTTCATCTAGTCAATCAACATTTACTTATTATGTACTCCACTAAATGATAAGATCCATAAGAAAAAAGATTTGTCTATATTGTGCATTACTCTTAACAACTAAGAGAATGCGAAATATTTATCAATTAAATGAGTAAATGAAATAAATTATCAAGCACTTGCAGTGTCCACTATATTTGGTCCTAGTTTTGCAGAATCAAGTGTTATCAGCTGTGGTAGGCAGAATAAAATATGCTCATTCTGAAATGTATTGAGATATGTTTTGCCCACTTTCAATCCATACACCATGCCATCCATGATAATAGCTAACACTCAATTGAGCATTTACTCTGTGCCTGTCACTGTGTTAAGCATCACATATAAATAAGGGTTTATAAAAGCACTGTTATATCTAATCCTTGCAATATTCAGTTAAAATAGGTCTAGACCAATTCTGCTTTCTAGATGGAGGCACCGAGACTCAGAAGGTGAGTAACCTGCACCAGGTCACAACTACAGCAAGTGTCAGAGCTGGACAAAGTCTGACAGCAAGTCCTTTTTACTTCCTACATTGCGCTGCGTCTCTACTAAAATTCCAAGCTGTTTATGATGTGATCTTCTGGCAAAGAAACAGTGTGAAATAAAATGTTAATTAACTGTCCTGGAATCTGAAGTGCACAATAATAGTGGGTATCCTTTGAGATCCTCCTAAGACCCCATGCCTTCTCAGATTGCACTAATCAGAAGAGAGAGTGCTCTACACAGCCCTGGGTGATGTGGGAGGCATATTCTGTGACTACGCAAGTGACGTATAGCCTAATGGGGCAATAGAACTCTGAGCAATTCTCTGTCCTTCAGAGAGGAATAGGTCAAAATAAATCTCCCTAAAAGACAGTTTTGTGCATCATTCAAAGCTGGAGACAAGAAAGGCTGAGGCTTGAGTACTGACTGTGAACATTAATCGCCTGAATTGCAGGTCCAGGTGCCCTCGTGTGAGTCCTCTTTGGTGATCCTTTCCGTTAGCCATGCTCTCAGCCTGCACTGACTTCCTGCCTCCTTGTTTCTCTCCAAATTAAATTTAGCTCTTTGCTCGCAGAAGACAGTCAACTTTAACACTCAGACCTGACCCAAATATACAACTGTGCCACCTCACCTCACCTCCAAAAGCCTCATGGGTCTGCCTTGCTTGGCAGCTTGAAAAGCAAAAGCTGCTCCTACAACCTCCCCGAGCCATGAAACTGAGAAATGTCATTGAAACATAGAGTAATAGTTAGGAGACATATAAATACGCAGGACAGTTAGCAAGGAATGTGATAACTACTGGAGTTTGGACCAAAACAGTTTCTGGCTGCCTTTTTTTTTCTTAAATGGAGTGAATACAGGCTGAAAGAAGACAATTTTTATAAACAAGTAAAACCCTGAGCCTAAGATAAATGTTGTGATGTACACACTGTAGCTGTGATGAACTAGACATGGTGAGAAATGCAACATACTGAGAAAAAGACGAAAACTGTGATAAAAGTGTCATGATGCAAATTGTTTTACATTAACAATATTACACTACAAAGAAAGAAAGACAAATACTTTAATGCAGCAAGAGAAAAATAAAACAAAAGCTTCCCCTGCAACTGCAAGATAAGTGTGCCATTTCAAATGCGCACTTCCCCTGCTCACTGGGAGAAGCCTCCAGAGGGACCTCTCTGTGAGAGGGAGAGAGGCAGCCGAGAGACATACACCCACTTTAAGGCTCTGAGGCTACACAGAACATTTTTCCTCCAGAAAAAGGCAGCTGTGTCACCTTGCCTCTGGAACCATTGATCATTCCCTACTCAACTGTGCACCCTGGCTTCTCAATTAACACCCTTTACAGTCCACTGTATGGCACACTTGAAGCTGTAAAGGTAACACACAAAGCCAGAAAAGGAAATACCGGCATGAATTTAAGGTATGATTAATGATTAGAAAAAAATTAATTGTGCTATTTTAACCTAC
This sequence comes from Mandrillus leucophaeus, assembly GCF_000951045.1. NCBI lineage: Eukaryota > Metazoa > Chordata > Mammalia > Primates > Cercopithecidae > Mandrillus > Mandrillus leucophaeus. The sequence continues at coordinate 5,440,048 of NW_012104131.1, read as the reverse complement.
CAAAAGAGGATAATCCCTCTTTGCCTATCCATGGAAACAGAAATAAAAAAGGAAATGGATGACTAAGTTAGAAGCCGAATAGTCTATCACCAACTACTAAAAAGGAAACTCAGAGTGATAAATGGGCAAGGATGCAATGGTGGTGCAGTTGGCACTCTCCTGAGGCTAGAAACTTCCGGAGAGCCCCGCTGCCAGCAACAGCCTGGCAAGGAGAAGTGGGAAGGATCGGTCCAGTGGCAGTGCCGACTCCACAGCATCTCTGAGGAGCTTTTCCTTCAGTCCCCAAGAAGAACCATCTGTAGCTGCTCGTTGGATCATGCTGGTTCTTCAGTTACCTTCCAACAAATAAATCTTTGTATTTTTGAATTAAAAGAGAGAGCTGATAAGAGGAGGAGAGTACTATGAGAAACAGAAGGTATAACAATTTTTAAACTACCCCTAGTGCCATCTAGGAACCATAAGGACATTTTGCTTCCTGGAGATAATAGTGGTGGCAGCTGCCATGTTTTGAAAGCTTCCTTCATGGCAGGCACAGGCATCTCATTTAATGATTTCAATAACCCTGTGAGGTAGGTCTGATTATCCCATTATCCAGATGAGGAAACTGAGATTCAGCGAGGTTAAGTAGCCTCCTCAAGCTCATACTGCTGGTAAGTGGCTGACACAGAAATTGAGGACATGTTGGCCTAATCCCAAAAGCCCATGTCCCTTACCGTCATATTCTATTGGCACTTGACATCACAACCAAACAACTCCTCCCATTTATAAGATCTTATAGAAAGAGCACACAGTCATTGGGTCTAATGGACAGCAACCCAACACTTCAGTAAGATATGACCTTGGGTTTAGCGGCTTGCTCTGTGCATTCTCCTACTCGTAACCAAAGCTCCATAATTAATATTAAATGATGCCATTTGGGGAAGCACCATTAATGCCACAACAGGGGCCACAGAAAATGTTTAAGAAAAGAATGAACTCAACTCACTAAATCAGATGTTTTACTTGTTTACATCTATCAAACAACTGTACTCATGGGATGCCAAGGAGAGCTCCCATCAACCCCAGACAGGGGGCTCTACCTCAGGCCTCACCAAGCAACACTGGCTTCTTTAAAGATCACACAGCAGTCAACATTTTATCAGCACTCAACAAACAAGTTAAGGTTTGGCTTAAATCTGAAGGTCTCTCTCCCTTTGGCATATTCTGGGATAATAGAACAAATGTCAAATCAGTACAAGATGGCATATTTACAAAATTGCACCCTGTTTTGCATAACCTAACGATGCAGCAGTTCTTAAGGATTGAACATTTCAAATCTGCTAGCAGAAGACTGCCAAATCTATGACTGTTTCATACACTTGCCAAAAGCCTATCAAATTTTGAGCAAAATGCAAAATAAATCTCCTCTACAAGTTAAATCAGTCCCTTCTGTGTGTTCCAGGCTGCCCTCTTCTCTTGGCAACAAGGCTCAGGACTTGGGTCCTATTTCTCTTGCCCTTGATCTGATACTTCTTTCTGTGTGTATTCATAAATCCATCCCCTCCCCAGGCTTATGTCCTGCCTTCTTGGCCAGCATTTGGCTTGCTCTTCTCAGAGCCCTTCTTCTGTTATCCCTCAGTTCATTGGACCTGCTTCACACATCGCCAGAAAACCACTCTTCCTGCTATTCATTTGTCTACTGTGCTGATCTGCCTCCCCCCAATGTGTAACCGATTGAGAACATCATGCTCATCCTCCCCATCTTCTGAAATCTTTTTCTAATGATTCAGATTAGTGCCCTCTCTCCCTTTTCTAACCCTCAATATCAATATGTTGCATAACATCTTTGTGCCTCAGTTTCTGTGTCAGTAAAATAGAAACACAGTACTTATCTCAGAGGATCGGGAGGAAAATTAAACCTGATAACCCATGTAAAGAGCTTACAATGATGACTTGCCATAGAAGCACTTAATAAATGAATGAAAACATGAATGAAATAAGTGAAACTAGATCCCCTCTGGCTAGGGAGTGGAGAAGGGGAAACCCTAACTTCTCGGCCACTCCCCTTCCCCTTCCTACATGCTCCTAAGGTATAGAATTCCTGGGGCTTCATAGTCACAATTGGAAAACCACAAGTCTTTTTCATACATATTGGCTACTTTGTCATATTCAAATTCATCTTTTATTTCCTACTGTCTTTTATTTCTCTCCCAAAATACTGTTTTCTCTAACTGACAAGGAATAAACTTCTGAATGATTAAAACGCCAGGCACCTTGAATGGGTGAATGAAAGTCTACCACATGTTAACATTTTTTACAAGTTTGACTAAAAGACCTGTGACTGACCACATGAGAGACCATTCCTCACTGTTAGGAGCCCACTCCGCAAGGTGTGGCTACAGCTGCTGTCTGCTGATTGACATTGGTTGTGAGGGTTGCCTCTTTGGATCTGATTCCTTTGCTCAAATCTGTCACCATATCTGTCTGCTGTGGACTGAGACACATTGCAGAAAAGATGTTTCCATAGAGCTATACTGCCCTTTAGCTCAGATTTGTCACCCCTCCACTTTAGCTGCCCATTTAGAGCTTCTGGTATCAGCTCCTTGAGATAAGGGAGGATGAACATCTCCTTTCCTCTTTGAGGTCTGGATATCCTTTGAAAGTGCTTCTCCCTTGCCTCTTGCCAGTAGGTGGATGATTATCTCCAAAAAGAGTCTTATGGAGTCACTGTTTGTGTCACTGCATTGGGTCTAAGCCTTAGTCTCAGGGTCCCCTAATCCACATGGCAGCTTTGAAAGAATAGGAAAGGGTGCTCCATCTGGTTTGACACAGCCTTGGAGGTGTGTGCCTTAGAAAATGGAGTGTGGTCTGGCTTTCAGCAGGGCACAGGCTGAACAACTGCACATGGCATCCCCGCCTGTTCCGTTCATGTATGCAAATGGCTCTTCTAATTCCCTTTCCTCAATGGTGAGAGGGACTTTGATTTCACGTGATGTGCTTCTCTTGGTGATGTGGATTTCTCTAAATTCTTCCAAATCCAGACCAACAATCACCTAATAATAAATCCTTTTCTTATTTGAATTTCATTAAAAACTGCATTTTCTTCCAGAGGCTATAATTCTGGCCACCGTATCAGTGGCTATTTAGCTGAAAACATGGACAAAGATCAAGGCCTTACTTGTTACACACTTTGGTCATTCCTAATCCTCAGTGTACCGAAAAGAGTCACTGATCCAGACTAAATGTGAACCGCTTTAAAAATATTTCCTTCTGATCCACTGAAATGCACAGGGTGGTGAAATCCTCTAAGGAATTGTCTCCTTTGTCTTTTCAAAAAGGATGGGAGGAAGACAGAAAGGGAGAGAAGGAGAGAGAGGGAGAGAGAGAGAGAGTAAGTGAGAGAGAGAGGAGAAAAGAAAAACAACCTGGGAAAGAAAAGTAAAAGATGGGGTCCAGAGGGGCAGCTGGGGCCTTGGAGGAAAATAGAATCTTTGAATGTATTCCTGCCAGAGACAAAAGCACAGGCTCATTTAAAAAACAAAGGAGGGCAGCTTTATTCTAAAGCCTGCTGTGCACCAAAAATAGGCACTTAGATTCAGTTCTCCACATAGATTCAGTTCTCCACATTTCGGAGGAAGCAACTTACCACGGTGGAGACAATTCAGTTAGTGCATTTGCCTCACTTGTATCCTGCCCACCTTAACTATCGCCCTCCCAAATAATTCCTCTTAGTAACACATTGGGAACCTTTAGCTCCCTGGTACTGGCAGTTTTAATGTGTCCATTGCCAGCAATGAATTTTGTGCCAAGAAAACCCGACTCCTGGCGTGGAAGGATTAAACAGTCCTCGGGTGCCATCTGTGCAGTGAAGTGAAAGAGTGACTTTGTGCACCCAGTGTGCGTGTGTTGCCATTGGCAGGAGGAAGTGACTTCTATTTACATAACTACCTCATGCAGCGAACACCTAAAGGGGGAGATGGAAATGGCCACCGCAGTGGGGGGTAGAGCTGGAGAAGAGGGGGATCTATGTGGGAACGAGGAGTCTATAGGAAAGACTGGAAATGTATGCAGGTTGAAATGGCAGACTACAGCCAATTATCCTATCTCATTATATAGGGAGGGCTGGTTGAAGGGGAAATACCCCATTGGCTGATGTTCTTTGAGGAAGTAGGGTAGGTGCCATGAACCTCCTTAGATGTGAGGGTTAGGGCTTGATCTTGTGCTTCCAGCCTCCACTTTTTAGAATATAACTTTTTAAAAGAACGTTTTGGATTCATCATCCACCATGTTCAAGTGAGGGATTGGGATCCTAGGCAGTTACACCTCTAATGTTTCAGGAACTTTCAGTATTTTCTAGGAGAAAACTCTTTGACAATCAAATTTAAGTAGTCTGGTTGGGTCGTTAACAAGAAAATTTGAACTGGAAAATGAAAGCGGCAATGGAGAAATTCTTGTATAACAATGTTTCCCTTCAAAAAGTGTTTAAATTAAATCAGGAAAGGTTTGGGGATTTGTACTCCCTAAAGGGGAAGGCAAAGAATACAATGTTGAATAGCTTGTACACCTTGAAGAGCTAACAGTACTGAAGAGGGGAAAATTCAGTACAAGATACCTATCAGTTCAAGGTGGAATAAAATTGAGGATTCAGAGATATACAAGGAAACTATCAAAAGGGGATTCAAAAGATGATGCTACTCCACTGAGAGGGCTGTATACGTTTCTGAGTGGGTGGAGATGGAGGGGAAATGACACTCCAGGTGGAAGGAGCAGAGGGCAAAGGCACAAAAGGGAGAGCCACAGAAACATTGAGAGAACAGCAAGCATTCCAGACAAAGTGGGCTACTGTAGGAAGGGCGCCGAACACCTGGTAAAGAGTGAGGACTGGGCTTAGTCGAGTACACAAGAAGGAACCATGAACATGTTGTGGGTGGGAGTCAATCTCCCAGCTCTGTGCGCAGTAGACTGGAGTGTGAGAAGACAGGATAAGGGGAGACAAATCGGGTTATTGTTATAAAAGGAGATAGGTTATATGACAATAGCAATGTGGTTACAAAGAAGGAAATGAGTGTCTAAAGCAGCTTATGGGAGGTGGAGGAGAAAGAATGGGAAGAATTGAGCCCTAAGTATTAAATGCGACCCTTAGCAGAAATGGGGACAATGTAATTATGGGACTTTTTTGTAGGGGTAGATGATCTGTGCATCTCACTTTGCAGATTGTTACTTTTCTATCTTAACTGATAAACAGACAGGAAAACCGTCAGATAGCCACTAACACAAAAACATTGCTATCACAGCTCCCTGCACACACGCACACACACACAGACCCACACACACATACACGCCCCTTACTCATTAAGCTGAAAGCAATTGGTAAAACTAAATTGTCTATACTTGTCTTGCAAAACTAGAAACTTTTGAGTTTTACTGTGTTTTGATCAGATGACTTCAGCATCCATAGTAATAGTGATGACATCTTACAAAAACATATGGATATTGCTCAGAGCAATGTATTAATATGAAGTCATGACACAGATGAGAAGAAATTGTGTTCTTAAGTTATTCTTACTGTTTTTCTTTCTCTTTAATTCACTGTCTTGGAAAAAATTGTGAACATTCTTTGGAAAATGTAAACATCATAGATGATTTACCTTGTCAGCTGTAAGTTTCAGGGTTTTAAAACAATTTTTTTCCAACCTAACATGACAAACAGAATCAGCAAAGTTTTGGAATGATCAAAGTGCCAGAAGGGTCCCTAGTACTTATGCTAGCACTTCCAGCTGCATCAATGTGGCACCAAAGACAATGCTCTGGCTTTGCCGTGGCATCTACACTAGCACATGGGGGCTGTCAATGATAGTTGCACCCACACCATATTTTAAGTGCTATAGCCCATCTGCAGAGCAACCTGCCCACTGGTTCTCCCATCAGGCAACCAGCCTGTTGGATGCTATTCAGTGATTTAGGTTTAGGGCTTTTTAAGGGTACTGCCCAACTGTACCTACCTCTCACCTGCTTTACTTAAATCTTGTGTGAACAAAACCGTACATAATTGGCTATGAGTAAGAAAACTATAGTCTCATATATACATCTTATGATAATACTGTAAGAAATTTCAATATATAGCTAAAGGTTTAGAGAGTCTTCTGGGCTCTAAAGGAATACGTTGAATTTCTAATAGGTTTTCTAAACTGAAATTTTATAATTAAAGTAATTATCTGATGTTGCTTTGTATTTCTAAATGAATGCATATTGTGACCTATATAGCATACGATAAAGACTGTAATTATGCAGAATATAGTAGGGGAAGCTATTGGAGTATCTCTAAACCACCTGTGTTATTTCTTTTTAACAAGAATTTTGTTGGAAATAAAAATATATATTTTCTAGAATAGATACACTTAAGAAGGTTCTTAAACCACTTATAAATAGGTTATAAAATAGGCATAGGTCCTCATCTCTTACCCTGTAATGGTCAAGGTTGTCTTCTGGAGTTGGGAGACCCATGTAACGTTCTGTGTACACTGAATCTGTGAAAGAAAAAAAAAAGTTTAATTCATACAATAACAACTTTTCTTGCTTTTAATGGTCCACTTCAGTGTTTCCATATGTCTTCACTCATATATAGGAATATAGAGTTACTCTCAGAAGTATCTCTGTGTGGTTATGAACAAGGAAAAGGGTGGCTAAAGCAGCTTATGGGAGGTAATTTTTTGCTTGCCTTGCTCATATAGCCAGGGATGCTAATTCCCAGCTCCCTGCATACTCATACCTTTCCACACTCAGCCCTAACCCATTCTCACTTTCCCCTTACAGTGGGGCAAAGGGAGATCAAACCAGATGATCTAAAATCCAATCAATAATCCACCTACAGGAAAGTCAAATGTGAAGTGCTAAGGAGTAAGGGATCTTAACATTATCATATGACCCTCTCAAAGAATTTTAGTTAGGAAGTCACTTAATGCCTCAATTGTGTTGAAATTTTTTGGTTATAATACAAGTATGTGCCCTGATTTATGATCATCTATTTCCTTTTGGAGACCCCTAACAATGTTCAATTACTAGTTGCTGATTTAAATCATATTTTATTTTGGGGGTCAGGCTGGAATTCACTATAATAAAAAGAAATAATTCAGTTATCATTTATTTGCTATATATCCCCACATTGGCTCAGCTACTCCATCATAATGCAAGTTAAACATTTGTTTTCTCTCATTTTGTGGTGAAGCCTCAATTTTTGTGGTATAACAGTTGAGCATTGTGAAACAGATTACATTAATATCTGTCTGCTGAAATGACATAAGCTCTTTTATCTATAAATATGGTTGAAAAACAGGTTGCATAATTGGTTTGGTTATTTTGGATAGTTAAACATATTTTGCCTGATTTAAAAAAAATTAAATGATACATTATATATATTTGGCCTAAAATATCAGTAAAAAAAAAATTATTGAGACCAAATTGCAATAAACTTTAAAAACCTGACATAACTGCTTTGAAAACTGCCTCCTTAAGTGACCAGATTACAGCTAAAAAGTCTAAGAATTTTATCTTGCCATTGTGCTGTATAGGTTAGTGGCTTGAATTTCACTATAATTTACAAGTATTTCAAAACCAATTCCATTAATTTTAAAAGTGGGTATATTATCTAAATTCAACATTCTAACACTTTTTGAATGACTGGTATTGTAGATTAGAAACTACACTAATGAGTGTTAGTTGCTCCATATGTATACTTTATGCCATTTCTATGAAAGTCAAAATATTTTCCTCCAAAATTACTAACAGTGATATTTTATCATTTTGATTAACATGAAAACCGACTATATGTAATTTTATGTACTTAAAGGACACTAATATAAAAATAGAATATTTTTAAAGATACTTTGAAATATAAGATCTTCGTGAAATGCTCATATCTTTTTTAACTTTAGTATTTAAATATTAATATCTCAGGCTGTATGTTAGATGGGGGAAAATGACCTTAAAGGGCAAAACACATTTTCCTCCAGGTAGCTGCAGACTTTAATTCTGCTTGTCATAGAACACAATACTCCTTTCTTATTTATGCTAACCAGGTTTACATGTATAAGTAGATCTGAAATTTTAAAAATAACATTTAAAAAATACTGCACAATGCAATTGTAAACTTTTTAAAAATATGCCTTAAAACACCATTTACGTATTCCTTTTGTCCCATCTTTGAATAAAATTGTTTAAATTTACACATATGTAAGAACTCTAGACAATTCCTATGTATCATGTTGGTCTATATACATTAAATGAAGTTTTCTTCTCATTTCATATTTTTAAACTTACAAAGATTTACTCCATTATTTTATTGACCACTAGAGGTCTCCAAAAACAAGCCATCCAACAGAAAAATTAATATCAAGCAGAGAAATATTATGAAAACAAATTCATTGTGTGTAGATCAAATTATAACTATGCCCTCCAATTTTCTTAACAGAAAGATAGAAATATATTTCTACATTGGTTTATCTTGACTGGGAGAGACTTTAAGAGTCTTTTCCTCTGGGTACTACCATATTTCTGGATATAAAATATTTAATGAGCTATTCATCATCAACCATTCTTTTCTTACACTAGACAGAAGACTTCAGATGGGGTCAGAAGAGGTGCAGGAAAATCATTCATCTCCTTACCACCCCTGACTCTTCCCTCCTCCCTCATCTTCCATCGCTTACTCCCTCCCCTTTGAGAATTGCAGTCTTACAGGTGTACGATGCCTTGCAAAATAATAGTCTCTTAATGACAAAGAGCATATTCTAGAGTAGCTTTCACCTATTAAGAGATAGTGAAAAAAAGAAACCAACCCTCCGATAGGTATTTCCACTGTTTCTCCTCTCCTCTTCCCATCCAAAGCCCTACTTATATTTGACATTTAATTGAAGGGAAAGAGATACACACTTCTCTCACTCTGCTAATATGTGAAACCCAAGAATCAAATTAGAGTAAAGATAAGGAACGATTTATCTGTAGAAATGTAGCATTGGGGTTGTTTTGAAATTTGGAAAACAGAATTTGTTGATAAAAAACCAAATGTGTAATAAAATATACCACCCAGCTTTGCACAATAGCAGAATAAATGAGATCATCTTATTATAGGTATCCAAAAAGAACCTCTAAGATGAATCAGCCTATTATTCGCTGTAAAAACACTGAAACTTAGAAAGGAATGGCTTTGTTACTGGCATTTTGAGGTCAACACTCCGTATCTCTTTGTACCTGGCAGCAATTACATACCATAGTACTCCCACCGGGATACAGGCGCCACGGCTATTCCACACTTGAACACGCCGCTTCCCGATCCCAGGACCATTGAGGTTACGTACCCTCCATATGACTAAGGAATGGAAACAGTTATTTTTATGGAGGTAAAAGAATAAGGACATATGGTAAGCGAATCGCAGTTTCCACATTTCTCACATCTTTATATACTGTGCCTCTTTAGAGATAAAAAGCATGGTATAGGAGGCTTAAATTGGCCTTAATTGGACAGTATCTTTAAAGACTACACTTTCAGAGCCCTGATCCCTTTCTTGGTAGGTATACGGGGGAAAATATGGAAAATTTGCTGACCCTAGTGACTGGGTGGTACCAATTATAGAATATTTAAAAACAATAACACGAAATCTTTACTGACTGATGCATAAGAAAAAGTCTCCCTCCTTCTTTCCCTTCCCTCTTCCCTCCCTTTCACTCCTTCCTTCTTGCTCTTTCTACCTCACCTCCCTCGCTCATCATAATAAACAAAGGTGTAAGCCTGACTTAGTGGAGATTCTGCAGGGTTACTCCAGAGACCTAAGACTTGATACATGTGATTTTCATCTCCAAATATGTATATACGAAAGATAAATTAACCTACTCTGAGTGATATTCACTAACAAATGCATACAGATTCATCAGTCAACTACTCACCCAGCCCCAAATTGCAATTCGTTTGTTGTCCACAAATCCCATTTTTGAAAATTGTCTAAAACACATGGAAAAAGTCCACAGATCAGTACTGCATTGTGTATAGAAAACTTAGATAAGGCACAAATGTGAAACCCTGCCATTTGTTCTCTGCTTCATTCTATTTGAGACTAAAAATTGCTGCCACTAATCAAATAAACACCCAAGATAAATATCTATCATTTTAACCTAAGATCCAGATGAACATGGTTTACTTTCGTTGTTCATAAAAATTGTGTGTGTGTGTGTGTGTGTGTGTGTGTGTACGATTCACAGAAAACAAATCCTGGCAGTTTTTTTCACAGCTTTATACAAAAATTTGCAGCCCAGATGCACTTTTCTTTACATAATTGAATTTAAATCTCTCCAGATGTTTTTCAGTTTGGGAGAGTCTGCCCCTGCAATGGAGAAAGATAAGGGCATGAAAAATTCTGAGTAGGACTTAGAAATGTCTCTGGGCCCCCTACCTGAGAACTGAAACACCATTCTCTAAATAAATCCCTTCTTATGCTGGGTGTTGATTAGTTAGCTCAGCACCATGCACTCAATAAAAATAAATTTTTCCTTGATGGATTAAGAAGTCTTCTTTGCCACTAAACTGTGTTCAGAATTGGAATCCAGGTAAAGAAATAAGAAAAATGTTTTATGCACCTATTTCTTAATATTAGCCTGACATCAAAAGAAATTTTTTTTTTTACTTAAAAATACCTGATAAATGAAGCTCAAATTTTTAGCATTGTGGATGGTTGCAGACCTTTGCATTAACCTATCTTGATTTTGAGAGTCTTTGTGTGTTCACATAATGATATATGTCCTAGGTTGCCCTAAGTTAAGCAGTGTTAGAAAAAAATTAAAACCGTTTCCAACTCATCTTTTCCATGTAAACTTTGTAAAATTGAAGGAGGCAGACATACAGCAACGTGCACCAGATCATTCGTGTATAAATTGATCAACCTTTACAAAGTGAACGTATCCTTGAAATCATGGCCTGTGCATGTTATCAGAAGCCTCTAAGGCATTTCTCTCTTTGCAAAGGGACAAAAGGAAACGTTTTTCTTTTATTGTATTCCATAAAAATTTCACTGAATTTTTTTGCCTGGTTTTTATCTTTACATAAATTGGATCTTGTAGGATGTACACTTTTGTGTCCGGCTTCTTTCATTCAACAGTATATGCGATTCATCCATGTTGTTACATGCTTAACTCTTTTTAGTTACTGCAATAGTGTGTTCCACTGTATAAACACACTACTTCTCATTACTTATTTAACTGGGGTTGTATATAGTAGATCCTCAATTTTGTAATTTTAGGACTTTCGTTAGTCAGATTTGAGAGGCCCTGGAAACTATGCCCTCTCTCACAGGGGAGCAATCTGGATAGATACATGTCTATTTTTAAAATATCAAAGCCTCACTCTTGAACAAACATATCCCGTTTATTCTAAATCTCTATTTTTTGATTGTTAAGGAAAATAGCTAATCATTAACTTTAGTGAAAGAGAATTTCTTTCACTCAGGAATCCCTAATAAATTGTCATCTCCTCTCTCCATCTACTTAATCATTCATGGATCCTTCTGCATTTCCTAGTCTATGATTTCATAACATCATTTTCAACCACCCTCCCAATTATGCTTCCCCAGACATCCATGCTGTTGGTTATAGAAACTCAAAGTTACATTTCCCACATACCAGTTGAATGTAATTAAATGTAAGAGTTGGAATGAGACTGGCTTCAAATCCTGATTCACCTTAGCAAGGTACCTAACCTAATAGTCTCCATTTATTTAATTAAAATATGGGGTAAGAAAACCCACCTTTCAGGGCTTCAGCGACAATGCCTGTAGGTAAAGCACTTCCCATGTAACATGCATATTATGAGTAACCATCATTCATTGTTAACATCTCTTGAGTCAGATCACATCTGTTTATAGTCCCATAAGTGAAGAGCACAAGAATGAGATGTGGTTCATACTTATCAGAGCCCTTATACATAGGACCGATGATGGCTGTGCTCCACAATTTTCCCAAAATAGCAGAGTCACCCTCATCCAGACTGTAGGAGCTACTCCTAGGACTTCATAGTTGTCACTGCCTGTGATGTAAATGTACACTGAAGTCCTCTCTTTATTCTTGACTGTGAAGGAATGGGCTTGGCTTGTTTAGTCAGATGTTTACTAGGGTACATTTATCCCTCAGTTTGTCCCCGAGTCTGATGAATTTTGAGTTTCTGTTCTTAGAAGGTGGTAGGACATATGCCAACTCCCTTTCTAGAGTCTCATACAGAGATGAATTTAGGAAATGCTTTTTTTTTTTTTAACTTCATATAAATCTATAATGTTATATATTTTTATCTAAACATAACATCTTCACTAAAACCTACCGTAAAGATAAAAGATTACAAATTCATCCCAGAACACTTTAAATTATTTACACTTTACAGCTTTAAAATGTAAATTTTAAAGGGGAAAAAAAATCAGATGACCTTTGACTTCATCTCCTAGTCACTCACCTGGCTGCTTCAATTTGATCTTCAACTTCAAATGTTCCCAGTCTTCTGTTGATTGCATGCATGATCTTATCTCCTTGGTAACCACTTCCTCTGCCATCAAAGCTAGCTACTATAATGTTTTCTGTGCTTGCAAGGTAAGTGGCCCAGTTGAGTCTGAAGACAGCGTCTGCTTTTTGACTACACGGACCTGCATACCTATGAAAAATACCAAATTGTTAGCTTTCATGGTTTTCCTGAATCAAATGAGGAATGCTTACATTTCTCTTCCCCGTGAACAAGAAGTGTACATTCTTCCCAATCATGAGCCTGAAACTGTGCCAGCCTATGGGGTGTCCAGAATGAGTCCTCTAAAACTTAGCAATACAACTACCATGGTTGTGTATTTCCTTCAAAGATACTTGTCAGTTTTGTCTTTGAAGATAGTTATCAAACACAGACTTCATAGGCCAATATTTAAAAAGTAAACATAATCTTGGAAATTAAAGAAATAATTTCTCTAATAGTTAAGAAAGGGGAGTTGTGTTATAAAAAAAAATGATGATGACAACAATAAATGCAGCTTTGGATATCTTTCCATCTCAGCTTACAAATACTCCTGGACTACAAGTTTATTTCCTTCTTTTAGGACTTGACTTCTGCATCATATACTTTGCATTTCCCATAGCACCCATCACAGTCTTGCTCACAATGACTGTAAATCATTGTGGAATGGATTGCAGTAAGAATGAATGCTAATATTTAAAACTTCAGAGGAAGAAACAGGTTGCATTGGAAAACGGGCATGTCATTGGGCATTCTATTTACTAGCAAGTTTAACTCCCTTGTATCTGCCGTCTTCACAGGCTACAACTACCTTACACAGAGCTGTGTGCACAATCTCTGTAACGCTCTGTAACGTGCTCTCTTTTCTGCTTGTTAATCAAGAGGAGCTCCTTATAGCTCATTTCAATTCATTTAAATATGTCATCTTTGCACCATCTACACGACTCCTGGACATGGATACTCTCCAATAGCTTATTCCCTCCCCAGCCCATCTCTCCACTCATCTGCTCATTGTCCCCCACACAGGATAGGACAAGTCCTGCTTACATGCCTTTGCTAATGTTTTCCTTCTACTTAGAGAGGTCAGTCAAAAGAACTTTAGTTTTAAACAAAATACTATAACATTCTAACTTTAAACAGGAAAATGCATTCATGCATTTCTTGAGCAAGCAAACATTTTTTCACAACATGTGAAATGTCTTGCTCCATTCAATTATATTAAATTTGGTAGATTAAGAGTTTGCCTTAATATTAGGTATATATAAAATTCCCTAACCCCAAAATTAAACAAGATTATTTTTTAAAGTAGAAAAAAGTATATAGACCTTAAAAGAGGAAAAGGAAAATAACTGAAAAGAAATATGTATTAAAGTTAGCATTTTTAAAAACCTTTTCTAATGGAGATCAAATCATTACTTACTAGGAAGTCAAAGAAGATAAAAATATCACTCTAAAGGATGCTTTTTTAGCATTGGAGCCGAAGCCTAAAACAAATTAGTGTCACGAATGAACTGACTTCATTTGCTACAATTATTTTACTTGAAAAGAAATCAGATAGTGCATCTGGAATTTTAAAATACCTGTCTTTTCCTTTCTTTATGTTTGGCTTTCATGAAAGTGTGAATATAGTGCATCAAAGCTGTGTCTGATACTAGTGTCTGTGTCCTCCCTTCCTCTCCCCACTTTTTTTTTTAACTAGTAACAACAGAGACATTATGTCCCTGAGCTTCAATGTCTTTTCCGTATAATGGAACAACAGAACTTACTACATGGGCTTGTTGTGTGAATAAGGCAAATGATGCCAAGCACCCGGCATTCAGCAGTTCCCTGCACAAGCGTTGTTTCATTTTGTTTTTGATATAGGAAATGATGCAAGCCAGGACAGGAAGAGTCTGACATTATGGCATCATGGGTGACTGTAGGGCAATTTTAGAAAAATTAAAGTAGGGTGTATTCCTAATGATTATAAAAAATATTTTACAAAGCTGTCATATTTGGAATTCATATGAGTTCACATTCACTGTTCAAAGACGTGTGACTTCATAACTTTCTCAAAGACTTAAAGTTTTTATAATGAACATTCTCCTCTATCACTTCTTTTCACCAAAAAAAGGAATAGAAAATAGCCGGCAGTAATATTTCAGGAACTAAAGGAAGAGAAACATGAGGCAGCCAGTGGGAGCTGGGGTAAGGGAACTGTAAAGACTGTTAATGGCCATCTCTTGCTTGTTAAAATGTCCACGAGGTTAAGGATGAAAATGCAGACTTAAGAAATCCTTTGAAATTCCCTTGGAGTTCAGAGAAGCAAAACAAAAGAAAATCTATATGCCATTATGACAGAAAGGGAGTATCTCTCTTCTGTATTAAGAAGATGTGAGAAAACACAGGTTGAGTTTTGTGGCTATACAATGAAAGGAGGAAATAGTAAACAGTGATTCAGGAAGAGGGAAAGGATGCATTTGGCTCCATTTTTCAGTAAGCTGCACTGAGAAAAATATATATGACTCAATATTTCTAAGTTACTCCCTTCTCTTGAATACTTACACATCTAATAGTAGAGGATATTTCTTGGATTTATCAAAATGGGGAGGCAAGATCATCTGATACCAAAATTCTAAACAAACAGAAAGATGAATTAGTGAGGTAAGAAAAATTATTAGTACAAGATTTTGTTCCTCATCTCCCTCAGTAGCAAGTCATTTCTAGAGTTTAACAATTTGTTAAATGAGAGTAGAAAAGGAAAATGAACTGCTTGGATTCAGCACATTTTTAAGATATTACAACATTTTCCTTCAGGTTAAAATACTAGTTAATGTTAAAACATAAAGTTGTTTCTAATGTATCTATTAAATACATTGGTGCCTAGTAAAATAAAAGTGCATCTTAGAATTTCTAATGTTTTGTTTTTATGATTCTGTTCTTTGGCATCCGATCTACTGATCTAGTTTGTTTATGGCTTATGTTCTAAGTTTTCCTCCAAAATGTTTTCCTCTTCTTGAATTTCCTTGAAGCTGTTTAGGATTTTTAGTTGGCCCCAACTCTATTTTAGAATTCTGATTTAATAACATTTTTGTAATTCTTATTGCCATCCCAGACCGCAAATCTGAGTTCCCATTTTCAGCTCTGCGTTTCACAGAATGAGATCGGGTTTATATGGAGCAAACTGTTGCGTACATTCTGTATGATCTCCCACGGGTCTGTTTCATTCTCTGTGCTTGATTTAACATCAGTTTAATAAAATTTGTCCCTAAATAATGAGTCAGTTTCCTTTGCTCCCAAATAAAAGATGAGTTATAAAAGTGTTTTTCCACATTTAAATAAAATTATTCCAGATTCAGGAGATTTAAACTGTAGGCAAAAAATTCTTATCTCTAGAGCTATTTTTATCTAACATTTATCTTCCTTTTTGTTTATGTTTGTTACAATTATTTTACTTGAAAAGAAAAAAAAGATTTGGGAGTAAAATACATAGATAGATTTATCTTCAATTTATATTTTTCTGACTATTGTCATGCCTTCTGATTAAATGTGCTTATAAGAGCAAAATTTAAGTCTCTATTATAATTGCAGTAGAACACCAAACTATCAGTTGACCATGATACTTTTAATGAATATGCAAAATCCATCATTTGATCTCTGCTTTGTTTGAATTGGCATTAGTTGATGGGAAGGTGTTTTAGTCCCACTTTTTTGGAGATGTACACTCTTTAGTTTGGGGGGTTCTTTCTATTCAGAGTCACGCCTTCCCAGCTCCCTCCTCCCTGACCTACCTTTCATCCTTCCTTTCTGTTCTTTGAATGGCTATAACTACCTCCCAGTGGGACATCCCCATCCCCACAGCTCCATCCTACATCCTGTCTCAAGTCATCCGTCTACTAATGTGGCTTCCCTGACCTGAAAACCTGCAGGGGTTCCCCAGTGTTCATGACTGAAATAGAATGTCACATCTCAGTATTCAGTGCCTTCTGTACCAGGCTGTCAATGTTAGCTCTGGAAAACTCTAAGCTCTTGCCCCTCACATGTGGCTCAAGGGTCAGTAGCACTAGCATCACCTAGAAGCTTATTACAAATGCAGAATCCTGGACCTTCCTTAACCTGCTGGGTCAGAATGTCCTTGTTAACAAGGTCCCAGGTGACTCACATGCACATTCAGTTTGAGTGGCACTGCTCTAAACTGTTCTTCATGAGGATGCTATACTTTCCTGTGCTTTTCCTGATATTTAAAATTAGATGTGTTGAATCTTTTCTAGTATCCTAAATTTTTTTAAAGCCTAAAATGAATCAATCCTAATATAACTGATTCCTCCTTCTCATATAAGCTGTTAGCCTTGAGTGGAAAAAATTAAAAAAAACAAACAATAAATAACAAGATTTTCTACTCAAAGAACCTCATTGTTCTTACTGGTCTCTGAATATAATCCATGATTACACAACCAGGCCGGGGACCACACTATGGGAGGTCAGGAGGGTTTGGAAAAATTCAAAATTTCTCTTCTGAGACTGAAGTTTCAATATTTTATAGCCAACACGAATTGTTTTATACAACCATCTCAGATATCCTTGATCTCTTTGGGTTAAAGGTGAAATACGTTAGGATGTCATTAAGTCAAACATACAATTAATACTAGTAGAATAATAGAGTCGCTAATGGGATAAAAGTGAACTAACGATAGAGTATGTTCTCCAAATCATTTCCCTTTTGACAGAATAAGTTTTATGTAGAATGGTATTGTATTTTAAGACAAAAGGATATAAAACTAGTATTTCTTTTGACAAGACATTTCATGGAGAAATACCCTTCTAAATTAGATTTATATATAACAAAATACATATTTTGAGATCAAATTACTATAGTTAGAGTGCATTGGTGTTTCCATGAAAAGTACTGTTCCAAAGGAATTTAACTTACTTGTTTCATTCAAAATAATGAAGTCCAGTGTTTTGGAGGGCATCTGGACATTCTGCAGCATTTTATCCAAAGCTGAATTATCTTCCAGGACTCTCGGCCCTAAAGAAACACAGGAGACAGCAGTCATTCATTACAATGTGAAAAATGTGGATTATACAGTGCAATAATGAGCAAACATGAAATTCACTGACGGACTACACATACTTCAGGTTATAAGGTTTGTGTTCAACTCACTGTCAAGACACAAAGCCAAAGAAAATCACACAATGCTAAGTATGTGATGGTCTTACTGAACACATTTTCTTTAAAACGAATGAAGAGTAAAGTATGAAAAAATACCTTTATCATTCACACTGCTGTGTAGAGTATAGAGGGGCAGACCAGGACCTGTTAACACAATCAGGAGAAAAATGTTTTGGATGAATACTTCTTTGGAAAAGGTAGTATACATGACTTTTCAAAAATATCATTTGTTACCATTTGACTTTGATGGAACATATAAATATTACAATGGATAAGAAGTTTAATACATATTAGCTGTTTCTCCTCCCTCCCTCTTTAAAATAGTTGCAATTTGAGAGTAAGAAGTATTACTGGAAAGGCACAGGGCTCAGTAGAATGAAGTAGGAAATGAATCTGTGCCCTGCTAGGCAACTTGGGCACATTATCATCTCCGAACTTAATATATTCATCCGCAAAGTAAAATGTGAGCTGACGTCCTTCCCCACTGTAAATCCGTGATCTCTCAGGGTTTTTCAGGCTCTGCCCAGGTGGGCTGCAGAGCCCTGGAGCCAGCCTCCCTAGAGAGGGATGGGTTTCCCCCCGCTGCCCCCACTCCCACGGAGTCCCAGAGCCAGGCGGCACATCTGCACAGTGCCTGACTTGGATAAGCGATTCCTTTCTGGCATGCAAAAGTGTTTTTCTCACAAGCCCATATCGTCACTATTTATCCCAACTGTGGTAGTTGCAGAGTGGAAGGTAATGTATAGAAAAGCTACTTTGTGAGCTCTTTAATTTTATGCGTTTGGATGATAATATTAATTTTTATACTGGATTAGAAACACAGTGAAGGCACTTTCCATACCTGGGGATGAATCCTGGCTCACTGGCTCTGTGACTTAGGACAGCAGAGCTGTGCTTTGATTTCCTCATATGAGGAAATAAGGATAATAATATCTACTTGATAGAGATTTCTTACAGATTAAACAAGATCTTGAATATAAAGCTTTAAGCACAGTGCTTAGAATAAAGTGCATGCCCAAGAAATAATTGCTAAAAACAGTCATAGTAAAGAACCATAAAGAAAAGCATAATAATAAAATATACTAGTGAGGGAAGACTCAGATAACTGGTTTGAAAACATTTATTTGTTTTTGTGCTATGGACAGTTCTTTTCAGAATATCCAGATCCTTTCTCTAATTTTGAGAAGTAACCGGGCATACTGTTTAAAAGGGAGTGCTAGGGAGGCAGAGGCCTGTTTTGAATCCTGCTGTGCCTGTAACTCGCTGTGTGACCACCTGCATAAGTCACTTGGCCACTCCTTGCCTGGGTTTCTTCATTTGTAATTAATAATAGCAACAGCAACAGAAGATGGAGCAGTGAGCATGTTGAGTGACATGCACCAGCCACATATATTTTCTCACTGAAAGGGACGAGTGCATAAAATAATCAACTAAAACCCCACAATATGTATGTGTTTAAGACTGAAGTGCTTCTGTTATACACAAGGGTGTGTGTGCATGTGTGTGTGTGTGTTCGGTCTAAAGCAAGCTATGCAAGTCTCTCAGTGATAAGGCGAAGAAAAGATTGTTTATGCTCACTACTTAAATGTGAGTGGAGAGAAGGGGACTTAGGTGATTTCAAGAGCTCCTCAGATTCAAAAGGAACAGAGGGAGCTGCTTGGAAGTGAGTAACAGCGGCAACTGCCCTCCCTCCCAGGGAGCTCAGACTTACCGGAACATCTCAGCTGATAATACTTCGCCTCTTTACTGAATGACACAGAATAGTACTGACACCTTTCCGGATTCAGCTCACAACTAAGGCATGTCACTTTTGTATAGTCACTAAGTTGGATTCTGTAAAACCAACAATGGAAATTAAGTGCTTGAAGAAAAGATAAGTGAAAAGAAGGAACTGAATAAAGCCATATTCTAGTTTCAAAGACAGCAGAATGCCAAAGCAATCTTCAGGACTCTTTTTTTTTTTTTTTTTTTTAACTTGAAATAAATACATGAATTAATAGAAACCTCAAACCTCCCATTGTTTGGAAATATCGCAAAACATTGAATAAAGCCATTCTCTTTTGTGGACATGTAGATTGACTTATGAAGGAATAAAAAGTGCTCAATAGCATTACCAGGTTAATATTAGTTAGGACAAGGCAAAAAATAAAAATGGAGTTCAGAAATTGTTCGTCAGCTAAAATGACTCAAGTCAAGCTCTTACTTATAAAGATTCCTTCCTCCTGGCATTCCTTTATATTCATTACTAATGTAGTATCTGGGAAGAGAAAAAAATGAAATATATATTAATTATGTTTTTTAAGAAGTCAGAGGCCATCCCACCACACTCAGACCCCAAGCCTAAATGTGCACCGAGCACGCGCACGGGTGCCCGCCGCTCTCCGCCATTGCTTCCCCGGCCCTCACCCCACAGAAGCCGTTTTTCTCCGTCATCTCTACACGGAAAGGTCTTGTTCTTAAGAGACTAAAATATGTAAAACCAGGGATTTCTTCCTTAATTAGAGTGACAAGTAAAAATTCAAAAGAAGGCTTCTGTCAAAAAATAGGACTGGACAGTTAGCCTGAAATTGAGACCCCACTCATTGATCCCGATTGCTTTATTTTCTGTCTTATAACATAAGCTACTAGACAGCAGGAGCCCCACGTTCCTGAGAGAGGCAGAGCCACTGCTGAAGAAGGCCTTCAAAAGCTACTTCGGGCGGCGGCCAAATTCCTCTGCGATTAGACCAATAAAGAATCATAAAAAGGCCTAAGATTCTAATGAAAAATAACACCCCCTTTTCTACCAACTCATATATAGCAGTTGACAGCCTCTGCAAAGCTTTTCATTTTGCAGAGAGTAAGGCCGGGACATGGACAGATAAAATTACCTTTCCAAGCCTTCCAAAAAATCACTGCCAGTTGAAATTTAACAAAACGCCCCTGACTGCTAGTTCAGCGTTCCACGACGTTCAAGTAAAAGAGGATACAGCTCTTGTAATGTAAAGCAGGTAAGAGCAAGAGGTAGAGCTGCCTGGTGGCATGGTATCAAATCTGCTAAGCATATGTGAAAATCATTAAGGCTTCCGTATGTTAAAAAGAAAAAAACTATTGAACACATTCCAAAAAGACTACTCTTTATTTGTAGGAGATTTTTTTCCTACTTCTGGGCAAAGAGGGCACGATTATGACAAGTAGGTTTATACCCTGTCAATTGTTACAATACTCACAGATAATCGCTGGTTAGAGCTTCTATCCCGATGACTTCCCAGGCTCCTTTTGTAATAAATGTGCAGTTCTAATGTGGTTTTTTTTTTTTTTTTTTTTTTTTGGAAAAAAAAAAAAAGATTGATTCGACACTCTCTCTGTTCAAAGGGAGGATTAAATCATTTATATCAGGAATTCAAATAACCTTGGATTTTCTTGTTGGGTTTCCCCACCTCGTTCCACATTACACAATACATCACTGAGGAGTTTAAATTAATCTGATTTTTATACACATTGATCCACCTTACCAAATGATTTCCACATCAAATTGGTTTCCAAAAAAAAAAAAAAAAAAACCAGAGGTCAACATGAAATAAATTATGTAAGAATACTCACTTTTTTATTTATTTGGAAATAACAAATGTGTCTGTAACCTTCTTCATTGCTGATGATCTTGTAGAAGCTATTACCATCAGAGGTAAAATGAGGTTCCGAAGGCCTAAACTAGAAAATAATAGAAAACAAAAGAACATTAAAGCACAGGTCTCATCTCAGTACCAACTTTAGTTTTAGAACGTCCTCTCCAATACCTATGCTGAAAAATCCATGCTCCATTTATACGCCAAATTAAAATTAAATTAAAGTGTCTCAAAAAGAAAATTCTCTTTCTATAAAATGTGAACAAAAACACCATACTCATAGATAATTTTTGTGAGCAGTAAATGAGAGAATGCATATAAAGAGGCTTGTAGAAAACAATAAATAGAAGTTGTTGCTGATTTGGAGACATCTTTTCTCTATGGATGATAACTATGACTTCTGGTTGCAAGCACCTGGAAAATAGCATTAACCTTTCAGTTTGGAGCAGTAAATTTCCTCAATGTCACAAATGTGCTCTCTTGAAACAGACATACTATTTTTTATTGTTTCAGGTTGGGGGTGGTTTGTAATTTGGGGATATTTTTCTTTCCTGTTTTTACACATATTTCTTTTCGAAAGTCAGACTTAGTATTTAACCATTTCTGGACTACATACTATAAGGAATGTCTGTTGTATATTTCATAGGAAAAAATTTGTATATTTTTATTATAAGCCTTTTCATTTTGTTAAATATGATCAACAATTTACAAAAAATATTTGTATAGAAATATAGAACAAATTTCCGTTTTTTTACAGTTCAATAAAATATAGTACTCAGAACATAATGCAGTTTAAGTAGAAGAGAGTCTATCCCAGCCTGAAAGGAATATGTTGGTTTACGATTTTGATTTCCTAGCTACATTTGAGAGCAGGTAGGAGATGGTCTTTTAAAATTGTTGGTTCACTTCGCCCTCGATGTTTCCTCTCTCATCAGCTCCCATTTTGGGAAGGAAGAAAATTGCTTCCCTCTTCTATTTAGTGATTCAAAGCGAATTCATTTATGGAGCAAGCTGAGGCGTGCGGTACACTTGGTGTTCTCATTACAGAGCTTTGAAACACATTCCCCTCTCTAGACCTGTGTTCACAGCCTTATCTTTTTAATACATTTCCCTGTTTCCCCTGGATGGAGTTGTGCCTAGTAGAAATGTGTGAAAAGTGGCATCTGTCTGGTTAAATACAGAGAGGAAAAAACATATTTTTTTCAAAGAGTCGTGAGGAAGTGTAGCGTGTCTCTTGCCATGGAGGAAACCACTTTTCATGTTGGCAAACCTCTCCCCTCTGCCCAATCAATGCCTGAAGAAAAAGGACGTGTGAATGCTGCCGGAGCGCCAAGCCCAGCTAGAAGGGGTTGTCTTCTTGGACTGGCGACCTCATCTCTATGATCCAAGAGGTGTAAAATCTTTACATTTTGGGGGTCACTTTATTTCCCTCTTAAAGGGGGCTTAATCGAAGTCATCATAAAAATTAAGTGAGATTCATTCCTCATCTACTATGCAAGGTGACATGATGAATGGAGTTCCTTCATCAACTCATTATATTCCATGGTCATCGCAATCTGGGTGGTAATTCTGTACAAGGAGTATATAACTCAGTGGGACTGAGAAGCATGACAAGTCCCTAAGGGTCACCACACTTTCCTGGATAAAGCTCTGCATCTGGATGCCTAATAAAGCATAAGCCCACGAGTATTATTTCCTCCAAAGAGAGGTGCTTAGTGGGCAGTGTGTGGTTGCTGCTGAATTTTTTTGCTGGTTGTAGTCACCTTTCCTTAGGCATCTGTGCAGGATGGGAACAGAACGTATGTTTTCTGTCTTTAAAGCACATAACTTCAAATGTGAGGTCAACGACCACATTGGACACCTTGGCCGACTTTCAGCCATGGTTACCCTTTAACTCACTGGGAGCTACAATTTGCCGGGAGTGCGTTATGTTTTGTCTGCTCTGATTTTGATTTTTCACTTGTCCCCTTACTTTTTCCAACTGTGTGTGTTATATATTCTCTACAAAAAGATATCTTTATAGGGAGCATTTACAAATTCTGAGAAATAAGTTAACTAATATTGCTATTAATAACGTATCACTTAGAGCCCTAGTTTTGAATAACTGCATATCAAATAGCTGAGTAGCTGACTCATCCATAAAACCCCACAACTTATAATACTTACTCTTCCAACCCAGCCAGTAGTACTCGTTTCAATGTGTTGCCGTGCCTAGGAAGGGAAAGACACAATGACAGCGTTTCAAAGAGAAATAAGATGAAATCTATAGCCATAATTTGTGGTAATATAAATAGAACTGTACTTATAATAATTGAAAACTATCTCCATTCATATATTTCTATTTCTGTTAGTATTTTTCAAGTCATTACATTAGATCATTTGCCTCTCTTGCCAAAAGTTATATCCTGGGTCCCTCTGGAAGCTCCGCTGGTGCTTTAAATCCAGAATGCACAGAACTAAAGAGAATTTCATTTGTTTTCCTCTGTCCCACCAACCTGTTCTACTCCTTCATTCTTCTTCTAGTTAGTAGCACCTATTCACCCAAGCTGGAGACCCGGGGGTCATTCTAGATTCTTGCCCTCCTCATAGTCACCTCCTTCAGCCCCTGTCACCTAGTTCTTTGACTTCACTGTCCTTCTCTACAGCTAAGGACTTTGTTCATGTCCTCAGCAGGTTGCCTGGGGTCTGTTGCCAGAATCTCCTTGTTGGAGATCCTGCTGCTCTTCTCTGCTACGTTAGTTAGCAATAGATAGTCCTGTCCCATTGTGATACTCTTTTGTTTAAAACCTTGAAACAGCTCCCCATTTCTTACGAGATAAGTCCAAACTCCCAGAATGGCACCTTAGCCTTTGCCTATATCTCTAGCCTCAGTGCTCCCCACTATGCCTCTCCCCTAAGTCCTTAGTTCCTGCATCTTCCAAGCTATTCACATTGGATGCCTTTGCACAGCCCTCTGCTCATATGGCCTTCTGTCCTTATCTGTTCAGCACATGGCAACTTATCCCAGGCTACTCTATAGCTCTCCCACATCATCTCCTTCCCCACCCCGCCTGCCCTCAGTAGAGCTGATCATCTTCTTTTGCCCTCTATTCCTTCTGTGGTACTTGGTTGAGCCCTTTTTATGGTACAACCTTGGTATTATGAGGATTTCATTGGCAGCAAGCAAAGAGCTTGGGTTTTGCAGTTTGAATTCTGACTGTGTCCTGTGACCTGAGCCAGCTCCTCAAACATTGATCCTCAGCTTCCACAATGCTTGGTATACTGTAAGTGGCAGTTTTTATTATTTATTTTGATAATATTCCCAACTAGAACAGAAACATTTTGGGGGCCGGCATGCTAACTAATTCACTTTAGAAAAAAATCCATAGCTTAGCACAGAGCTTGGAACATAACAGGAATTCTATGTTTGTTACATAAATAAATAAGTGAATCAAGTTATGTGGGGCTCCAGTTCTGGGAGGTGAGAATATGCCCTGAGCCTAGCCAGGATGGCAGTAGGAAGGGTAGGTGTGTAGGCACAGGGTCTGTGACTAGATAAGGGGGATTGGGGAGGTGTCCTTGGCATATGCCAGCAAACCTCTTCCAGGATCCACCCCTCCGAGCCTGTGGGCTCCCAGAGGGACTTTAACTTTGACCATCATCTTAGTTGGACCTCGTGGTCTCCTGGCTAGAAGCCTCCCAGCACCTCAAGGTTGGATGAACAGAGTTGGCCTCAGGATTGCCACCCTCTCAGACTGGCAGTTATTTATTTGCATTCTAAAGCTGTTTCCTGCTTAAAGACAGTGACAGTATGGTAATGGGTTTGTGGCCTCATGTATTTGTTTTGTTTCACACACACTCAGCCAATTATTCCCCATTCCCTATATTATCTTTATTAAAACACACTTTGTTGAGCTTGCAGCTGCTGGCCCTCTTTGGTTTTTAAAATATTGACATCAGATTCTATCTTGTGGCCAGTCACCCCCTCTCCCTTCCCGAGTGATAGTATCCATAACTAAAACATATGACTAGTCAGTGTAGGAGAAATAGAAGCACCCCGGGATGGCAGGTTATCTAGGAGTTTTATTTAAGATTTTATTACCTCAGGATCAGACAGAGTCAGAAAGAAGAGAAACTCAAACCTCATTTCCTGATTCCCAGCCTTCACTCTCCCCGACTGCACAGACCCTCTGATCACATGTTGCTTTAGAAGCCGAACATCCCCATTCAGTCTCACCACTAAGCAGTTCCATCTTCCACTAGACTCATCATAATCACAAATATCCATGACCGAATAGTTCTGAATCCTCCTGAGCCACTGCAAAGAAATTCTTTCTTGTGTTGCCCATGTCACATCACACAAGTAGTGATCCCTGGAAGGAAGAAAGAAAGGAAGAACAGAGAGAGAGAATGAATATGACTATTGCCAGACCTTGGTACAAATAGATATTTTATTCAGTGAAAAGAAATCAATCTTAATGGGAAGTAGAATTATAAATGGTTAATGAAATCATTTAATATAATATTTCACCTTTTCTTAAAGCTTAAAGTGCAATTTAATTTGGGATGAAAATTAAAATATATCCAACAGGAAAAGCAGCAACAGTATTCTACAGTGGCTTAACACGCGTGACTCAAACCACGAGCTCAGGATTTATCAAGTCCTCAACTTGGCCGCTGGTGGTGCCAGGGACTCAAGGGTGGTGTTTTTGCATCTCCTTTCTGCTGTCTTGAGGGAAGTGAGGCCATGGACACTGGCTAAGATTTGAGTATTTCTGGTATTTTACGTGCTTCTCCAGAAAATTCTATTAGGGTGAAACTACAGCTGACCCTTTTCTCAACTTCATTTTCAAAGGGGAAAAAATTGACTCACACCTCCACAAACTTTGAAAATCAAAGTATACTGTAAAAAGACATTTCTCAAAAGTCAAACCATGAACCCTGAAAAGAAATGAAAGAACCCTGTGGTATGTTCACATAAATTTATGTAAACAGAGGTATCTCTAGCAGTACATCCTCCTCAACACATACTGAAAAAAAAATTTTGGAACCACCTTCTGATTTATAGTGAAGTGCATGGAATTCATCATTTACTTTTCTGCTGGCCTCCCTCACATTATTGGCAATGGATGCTTTATGTTTTTTGCTCCCTCCTCCTCCCCCAGTGTGGTTTTGGATGACTATTCACAAATCCCTGCTCTCAAGTGTCTGATCGCAGCTTTGCTCTTTTTTGTCAGAGGGTTCCAAATGAGTGTGTTCATCCCCTTCTTCCTGCCTGGTCTGGTGGCCGCATCTCGTCCCCATCCCAGATGCTCTCACAAGATCCACTTGCTCTCTCCTTTACAGACTGGGCCTGCCCTTCTCCTTGCTTGACTGCAAGTTCTTTACAGGGTGTCCCCAGGGCCTAGCAGAATGCCTGACTCAAAACAGGCACTAATTATATGTCCATGGAATGCAGCACTGAAGAAAGGAAAGTCCTCTGCTGACCTGTGGGAACTGTCATATTGTCATACTGAAGGACTATAGCTTTGTCCTTCCTCGGAATTCATAGATCAATTCCCATCTCCACTCCCTTCGCAGACACCTAATCACACAACAAACATTTACTGGGCACTTGGGATGGGTCAGGTGCTGGGTAAAGCCCTTTAAGCCCCTCACAGCTTCATCATCCCCATTTTACAGCTGGGAACACTTAATGTGCGAATGTGCCTAGTGATAACGGGCTTCCATGCCACCCTGCTGCAAGCCGCAGGTACTGAAACAAGACCGAACCCCTTCACTCAGCAGCAGAGCACCGCATTTCCGTAAATAGGGGTCCCTTTTCATTTCAGTCCGTTTTCTTGCTTCTGGAGAACCTATATACTACCGAGTCTGGGTGGCTAGTATTCTCACAACACACCATGAGGTTCCCCAGTTGCTCCCTCTTTGTTCAGTCTTGCTCTTCAGCCTGAAGTGGCTGCCAAGCTCTAACTTCCTTAGGTCTTGGCCTAAATGTCCCCTCATTCACGATGTCTTCTTGGAAACCTTCTCCCACACCACTCTCCCAGGTCTCACTGCACTCATCACAAACCGCCAGGCTGCAGGGGCTGCGAGTGCAACTGCCTCTTTCCATGCTGGGGAATACAGACATCTCATCCAGTCTGATGCTTCTGCGTCTGCCCACTGCAGGGGAGCTAAATGAGAACACGGAAAGGCGAATACACTTTACCCAAGACAGGCAATAAATCCGTGAAAAGAGAATGGAAGTATGAAAAGCACAACAGAAAACGAAGCTTTCTGAAATTAGTTTTTTAGACCAGAGGTTGGAAAACTTTTTCAGTTAAGAGTCAGAGAGTGAATATTTTAAGCTTTGTGGTCCACATCTTCTCTGTCACTACTCCACTCTGCCTTTGTAGCACAAATGCACCCAGAGACCATAATTAAATGAATGAGTTCATTTAATGTTCCACTGAAAAGCTAAAATTTGAATTTCATTAAATTTTCACATATCACGAAATATTATTACTCTTTTGATTTTTGTTCCCAGCCACTTAAAAATGTAAAACCTGGGCAGATCACCTGAGGTCAGGAGTTCAAGACCAGCCTGGCCAACATGGCGAAACCTTGCCTGTACTAAAAATACAAAAATTAGCCGGGCGTGGTGGCACACACCTGTAATCTCAGCTACTCAGGAGGCCGAGGCAGGAGAATTGCTTGAACCCAGGAGACAGAGGTTGTGGTGAGCCAACATCGAGCCACTGCACTCTAGCCTGGGCAAGGGTGAGACTCTGTCTCAAAAAAAAAAAAAAAAAGTAAAAACCATTTTTACTTGTGGACGACACAGAAATAGGCAGTGGACTGCATTTGGCCCATAAACCCTGGTGTGCTAACCCCTGTCCCATATCAGTAGTTCTTATCTTTTCAGGCCAAAAACCCTTTGGACAATCTGATGAAACTGATGTACCTCCCTCTAGGTGGGAAAAGCCTCTCCACCGTTATATATACAACATCTGAAAATTCCATGGGCATAGATGAGGAATTTAGGCTCCAGAAATATTCTTCTTTTTTTAAAGTGTTCTGGTTGAGCGAAGTGTTAGTGATGGGGGGAAAAACTTTTAACAATAATTAGTGGATCACCCAGTACTAAATGGTTTTATCTACTAAAAGTCATAAGTTAAATGTCAAGTTCAGAAATCAGCAATATAAAAGCAACTTTTCCCCATTTGAAAACATTGAGTAATGGAATTTGGGAAGTCAGCCAGGAAACTCACGTGCATCAATCATCTTCCCTGCCCATTTTCAGATCAAAGGTTCATGGTCCTGGACCCTGCATGGCCTGGGTTACTCTCCATGACCCCAGGTGTACTCTGCACCCTGTGCATGCTCAGCAAGGCAGTTCACCCCTGGCGCAGACAGGAATTTTTGAATTTTCTTATAAACATACTTTTCTTCGGTGGCAGCCCTGAGCCAAGATTATGCCAGTCTGAGATGTCAAAGAATCATTTAAAAAAAAAAAAAAACCTGCCGGGCGTAGTGACTCATGCCTGTAACAGCAGCACTTAGGGAGGCCAATGCAGGTGGATCATTTGAGGTCAGGAGTTCGAGACTAGCCTGGCCAACATGGTGATCCCCTGTGTCTACAAAAAATACAAAAATTAGTCAGGCGTGGTAGGGCGCATCTGTAATCACAGCCACTCAGGAGGCTGAGGCAGGAGAACTAATTGAACCTGGGAGACAGAGGTTGCATTGAGCTGAGATCATGCCATTGCACTCCAGCCTGGGCGACACAGCCAGACCCTGTCTCAAAATAAATAGATAAATAAATAAATAAAGCCAATGGCTCAATTGTCCTTTTTACTGAAAAGTTTAAGTCCCACTTAAAACCAGAAAAATCCAGCCAGCAGTATTATCATCTATGTTTGCACACTGCATGCTGCTTTTATTCTGCAAAAACAGGCCAGTATTGAGTAGTTTTCTTACGTAATGGTTTTGGTGGGGTGGAAGAGGGACCGCCCTTGCAGTCCAGGCCTTCCTCAGAGCCTGGACAACTTACCAAGGTTAGACATATGAACCAGCAAGCTCTTCTACCTTCTGCAGCTGGATTAGTCCAACGGGAATACGGTTGATTTTAATACTAAAATGATGGAGTAATTTTTGGATGTAAAATAATTAGTCCACACCCATGTGGAGTCTACTATGTGCCAGGAACTGTTCTAAGTGCTTGACATAAGCTCATGACCACCCTATAAGGTGAGTATTGCAGTTCATTGTCTGCAGACAAAGAAATATAACAGCAGAGGATTTAAGGAACTTGCCCACTATCACCCAACTGGGAAGTGTTGGAGCCGGGATTCAATTCAAGCTGTTGGCTTCAGATTCCCTGTTCATACTCGTTCCCTCTATGAAACCTCCACCCATCCATTTGGGAAATGTTGCTAGCTAGCTTCACCTTCTTGCTTCTTTTCAGCATAAAGTTCCTCACTTAAAGAAATCTATTCCTAGAGAGCTGTGTGTAAACTAAATTTTATAAGGCAAATTATATGTGAATGCACTGAGAAAGACTTGTTAAAAATCACACAACAGAGAATCCCCTTGTAAAGTGACCACCTGTCCCAGCATAATTCTTTGCAAACAGTAGGCATTTAATAAATGTCTGTTAGGTACTATTAATTCCCTTAATTTGTGTAAATGTTTCTTTTGGTGCATTAAGGATACTTAAAATAAGGTATTTATTACCAACTGGAAATAATACTGGAGGGAAAAATGCTACTAAGAGCAACTGCGACCGTGGAATGATTAATTCAGTGAATCACCCGAGGAAGCGGGCGTACTGCCAGTGCTGGCCGCAGGCTCCATGCCACCCTCTGCTCTGACGGGGATGCCAACCCTCCCAGGTTCGCTGACAAATCCCTCAAGAGAGGAATGGGTGGGATGAGATGAAGCAGATCTGAGTGCTGCAGCACCCGTACACCCGCACATTCGTAGCATGCCAGTCCTAATGTGCCTCTTGCAGGTGTCAGTAGCTTCCAGTTTCTTTTTCTCCTGTGTGACAATCTGAGGCTTTGATGTTGCAGCTTTATAGGCCAGGGTCGTAACAGTTCAGAGAAGGCATAGCAAGACTTTGTATCTATTGTGTCATTCAGGAGCAGAGAGAGAAGGGACGGGGTATGTCATGAGCTGGGTGTGATGAGCCCGAGAGCCATTCAACAGATGTTGGGTGGGGTTACCGCAGTAGAACATGCCCTCTCCAATCGTCTAGATTCAGGTCACAACATTTTGCAGAGAGGAGATAAAAAGGAGGGATTTCTATGCAAGGTCATTTTGAAGTCTATCCATGGTGCTGGCAGCGTGAACCACTATTATACACACACACAGTCACCTAGATAACTTACTCATCCATTCATCCATCCACCCATCCATCCATCCTCTGCTTATCTATTATTCTACAAATATTGGTTGGGCATGTGCTATGTCGCAGGCACCCTGCTACACACTGGATTGTAAGATTGGCCTCTACCGCATAGAACCTGTCTTACTTCAGTCAACAATGAATGTACTGCTCTAGATAAAAGTTAGGAGATTTATGATTTTACATTATGTGCTGTTTTCCTTCAACTTTTTGAGCTTTCCAGTTCTCATTAAGAACAATGAACACAAATTAGCAGCATAACAAATCTAAAGCATAGCAAATCTAAACTTTAGCACTAAATCAATGCAGGTAGCAGGGAGACTCACCCTGGTTCAAGTTCAGGCCTTGGTTGTTGGAAACGCAGCCTGTCTTCCCTTCTCACTTGTTATCAGAGAGGCAGGGCTTCCACTCATTTCTGCTAATTCCTAACAAAATCACAAACCAGCCTCATACTCCTGTGGATATCACTTGCTACAGGCTCTGTGGTGAAGACATACGGCCTAACAGGAAAACTAATGAGGGAAACATGGGCACAGAAAGGAGGAGAGGCACTGATCCTGGCCAGGCTTCCCACTCCAGGAACTAGTAAATCACCGGGTAACAGGCTGGGCAGGTGACTAAGAGGCATAACTCACCTGGATTTACTTGGCCCAGCTGGATCTTTGCATGAGGCCAGAAAACGGTGCATCATCATGTACTAGCACATTTTTTCCAGAGAGCATCTAGAGTCTAGTTCTAGAAAAACCACAACCTTACCAGTGTTAACGGAGACCAGAGCTATATTTTAAATTCCCTAAAAAACACGTTCCTGTGGCATTTCCAAAAAACAATATTCTCTGGTAATATACATTCCACACAAAATCTCCATAGTGAGGCTTAAGTGTGACTTAAAGAACTACTGAGAACAAGAACTTATTGACGAATTCACATAAGGCCAAAAATCCATCCTGAGAATTGCTTGTTTCTTGAGCCCAGCACTTCACACAGCTGTGCCTTGGAAAGGGATCTCTAAGTGGGAAAGACTTCGTCTCTTTGGAGAATAAATGAGACAGCAAGAGCAGAGCACTGAGCACAGTCCCAGCCCATGAGAAGGACTCAATACATTTTTAACTAAATTATTCAAATATTTTGGTCCAGCAGGCATAGGCCTCGGTCCTTTTCCCAGCTTCCACACTACTTTGCTGTGTGACCTTGAGCAAATGACTTTACCTCTCTCGGTAAAGTGGGAGGTTCTCTCACCTGTGCCTCACAATGGTGTTGTGACTGTGTCCTGGAACCACTCCAGATTCTATCTAAGCTCCCAGGACTGTTGGGCGAAGGAGGGAGGACAAGGACTAGGCCTGCCAAAACTGAGAAGCAATCTCCCATTTGCTTTCTGGCCATACACTTCTGTATTATATCTCACTTGAACAAAGGTTTCCAGGTCCTTAAAAAGTTTGTAAACCATTGATAAGGTCTAAAGCCCCTTCCAGAAGGAATCTTTTTCAGAGCAGGTGCTCATGGCTCATCCTCCCTACAGGCAGATATTGGTGACAGACCAAAAGGCAACACCAGGCTCTACTGGTCTTCTCCTGGGAAGCCCTGACTTTTCCATGCTCTGTTTTTTCCACCTCAGTGTCCTTCCTCCTCACTGCGCCCTGCTGGAAGCCAGCCTGCTCAATGGGCACATTCTCCAGGGGGCATTCTTTGGTCCTGGGGTGATGAAAAGCCCATGTTCTTGTCCTCAGAGTGCCTCCATTCTATTGCTCATACGTCTCCTATCATTCCTGGGGGCATTTATCTGAATGTTTTCTATCATCTACTGATGATAAGTGCTACAAGGGCACAGGCTTTCTATGGACATTTGGCAGTAGAAACAGAGGCTGCCCATCAATGATGATTAAAGAGGTGACTGGATGGAACCAAAAGGCAAACTTTGAAAGCTTTGGGTAAAATTTTACTCCATTGGACAAAACCCAGAAAATTTTTTAAAAACTTACTAATTGATTTTCCCCCAAATGAATGGGTTACTATAGATATTTCTAACCAAAATAATGTATTACTAACCACAGAGCACAACCCACAGCCTTCCTGATGTAGTTAATGCAACCCCAGAGAAAATGGATGCTTCCACCCTGCTGTGACGGTGCCTTCGGGAATCTTAGGGCACCAGCCGTAATCACCCAGAGCGAGACATGAAGCAGTGTCTGATAGCTTGTTCTTTCAAGCCAGAAAGTCAGGTTTGAATACAGATTCCTACTTCGTCATTTTCTTAATCTGTAGGCCTCATTTTCTTATCTGTGAACAGGCACACGATGATAGTTGTTGGAAAGACAGAGTGACTTTGAAGAGTCCTAAGATAAAGCATGTGATAATCCCTGTGTCTGGCACATGGTGAGTACTCAATGTATGCTAGTTGTTATTTAAAAACAGCAACAGGCCGGGCACGGTGGCTCTCGCCTGTAATCCCAGCACTTTGGGAGGCCAAGGCAGGTGGATCATGAGGTCAGGACTCCAAGACCAGCCTGACCAACGTGGTGAAACCTCGTCTCTACTAAAAATACAGAAATTAGCCGGGCACATACCTATAATCCCAGCTGTACTCAGGAGGCTGAGGCAGGAGAATCACTTGAACCCGGGAGGCGGAGGTTGCAGTGAGCCGAGATGGCACCACTACACTCCAGCCTGGGCAACAGAGTGAGACTCCGTCTCAAAAACAACAACAACAACAAAAAAAACAGCAACAAGACCAAATAAATAACAGAAATGAGTGAATATGGAGCTATCAGCCAGCCATAAATTGTACCCAGTACATTGGTTCCTTTACAGGAAAATAAACAAGGGGCTGAAGGTGCTCCCTGGTAGAATTTCAAACCACTGACATGATTTCAGCAAGTGAAGTCTTGGAGCACAAAATGACCTTGGAGCTCCCTAAACTTAACCCACAGATTTCCTGTATTTTCTCTAGGCCTTACAAGGCTCTGTGGGACCTGACCTTGTCCGCTCCACTCTCTTGTTCACTGAAAAGGCTCCAGTCACCCCAGCCTCCTTGCAGTTCCTCCAACACCCCAAGCACATCTCCTCTGCACTTGCTCTTCCTCTGTCCCCTGCTATCGGTGGGGATGGAGCCCTCCTGCTCTTCACATCACTGCCACAGGTCATTTTATCCATGAGGCTTCCCTGACCTTCCCTCATCAGCCCCATCCGTTTTGCTCTGCTCAGGTTTTCTTCACCACATTTATCACTACTGGCATTTTACACTGTTCTTTGTTTATCTGGTTTTTGTCTGTCTCCCTCAATTTGAATGTAAGCTACATGACACCAGGGACCGGCTGCTCTGTCCATTGTCATCCTCATCTCTAGAGTTGTGCCCAGCCTGAGGACGTGAAGATGCTCAAGAAAGAGTCGCTGAAGGGAAGAATGAATGACTGTCAGTGGGCATGACACAGCTGTGATCCACTCTGCCATTCACTTTTGAAAAGTTCTCCCTAGAAAGTGTAAAACTGTTTACAAGCCAAGCATTCAGGACAAGAGTCTTACCCTATCAACACAGAAGCAGGCGCAGTGATTTGTATGGAAGTTGCATTGGTGGCTGAGCTGAGAGAGTCTGTATTTACAACAAAGAACTTTACAGTTGGATTCACAGCTCCTGCCTAGGAAAAAACAATCACAGAATTGGTATTGACAAAAAAAAAAAAATGTAACATCATTGCACACATTTTAAAACAGCACAAAATGTCTGCATTATGGCCATAAAATTATCACAATCAGACACATTCCAACAATTTAATATAAATAAAATGAACATAAGGGAGAGTCATGAAGTGCAACCTTTTCATGGTCAGGCAGAAACAGAATACGTGTATATATATATATATACACACACAATACACACACACACACCGAGTATATATATAAAACCGGAAGGTCCAAAGCACTTCTGTTTAAATAATGAATGCTTATATCTTTATAATTTATCACTTTGAGAAAGCAGAGATAAACCTCTTAAAATCAACTCTATTATTTGCAAATATACCCTGTCTCCCTGAGACCAAAAGTCTTTGACGCCTGTCAGTATGAAGAACTCCTTGGGTTCTGCCAAAGACACCATCCACCAGAAAAATCAGTTTACCTGAGCCAACGATGTCAATTAGGAAGCCATCATTTCCACTCTAAATTCAGGTTCACTATGATGGAGCTTTACAATCAATATTATGACTGAAACCTATAAAACCTTTTTAAATATACACATAGATCTTCGATTGACAGATTAGTTAGAAATAATATGATATTTTTAGTGAGAACACTTTATGGAGTTTTTTTGTGTGTGCCAGTTTCGCTCATCAAAAAATAACATTCCACTGAAAACACATCTCCATATTTAGTCTCTGATCTTTTTTTTTCTTTTAACTTCCTCTGTCTTCCTAAAATGGCAGCTCTTCATAAAGCAAATTGAGTGAGTTGGTAAAAATAAAAATCCCCTTTTCCAAATTTCTTACAGAAAAAACACTTTACTATTAGATTTTCCGGCAGACAATACTGTAGCCATTATTATTACGGTACTAGTGAAGAATCCCTGGTTCCCTTCTAAACTCCATCTTCTCTGGCTTACACTGCTTAACAAGGCTCTTCAATTTTAGTAAACACGCAACCCTGAGGGGGAGAACAGCTTTGAAAACCAAGACGTGACACTATTATTCCAAATGTAGGACATGAAAAATTTACATTAGTGCCAAATCTATAATAGAACCACTAAAACTAGTCATGTATCCCGTTAATTAGTAATACAATCTGATATATAACCGAGCTTTGCAACTTCGTCTAGGGCACAATCCAACTTCTACAAATGAGATGAGCTTCTGATTCAATTATAGCCTCTCTTTTCCTCCATTCAAACATTTTCATTCCCCTTATCTCTTTCAAAAGCATTTTCCCCATTTTTTCTGCTTGTCATTCCTCAAAGTTTTTGGAGAAATTACAAAACCTTAAATCACACTCTTTCCTGGGATAATAAAAATACTTTAAAATTGCCAGATGCTGTTGACTTCAGCAAGAGTAATCACAGCAAGCTGTTGAAGAGAGACTGACAATATTTTCATTAGCAGGAAGGGATTAAATGAAACCATTCTCTTCCCATCAAATCATGGAACCACTGTACGAACGGGAGCACAGACCTTTGGATATGGAACCTGTACAGTCTTTGGGTACTGCAGTGACTCATCAGAGTAGAAGGAGTATTCAATAAGTGGGACTTCTGTGTCGTTAAATTGGGCATATGCTAAAAAAGTGCCGTTTGGAGACCACCACAGAGCAGAGTAGGCACTGAAGACTTCCTCTGAAAAAAGACATAAATTGTTCTGTTACAAGAAGTAGCTGATAAATTGGCTTTGGCATTCAAAATATTGTTCTCATTAGCTTTAGTAATTACAGTAGAGTTCAACTAATGAACCACTTTGCATTTGCTGGGCTTCCAAAATCAGAGTAATACAAATGAATAAAAATAAAATCTTCAAGGATATATCTGGATTGTAAAAATAAGTAACCCGTTGGACCATTTTAGAATATTTTAGCATGCAATATTTAATATAAGCTCTACATTTTTTTCTTTATCTTATAATCCTCTAAATTTATGCCTCAAAACATACTAAAAGTAAATTTCACACAGGAGGCTGATTCTCCTTTCTAATTTTCAAACAGTCAACATGCCAGCATACTCTCCCCAACTGGGCTCAGTTTGTACTGAGCCCGCAGGGTACTGGTGGGTGGTGTGTAGCTCCAGGCTATCAAACCAATATGGTGCCCAGAGTTTACTACTCTTGGCACAAACAAGGTGTGGGGAGGATGGATTTAGAACGGCAAGGAGCTCCATTGAGACCCCTACTGAGAAACATCTCCTTGCCCAGCCCAGAAACTGAAAACTCCCTTAGATTAACACACTGCTCTGGTGTATAAGAGAAGAAGGTCTTATACATGATGGGTAAGAGAAGAGGGTCAAAGAGGGAGGCAAATAAACGACAGGATCTTGCTTTCCAGTACATTGTTGGGCTTCTTCTCAATCTCTGGCAAAGATAGCTCGTCCCTATGATTATTATGGCATCTACACATGGGACATTTAATCACTGGCTCTTAATATGTTGAAAACTCCTTTACCAACCGGGAAGGGAGGAGTTAAGTAGACTGAGTGGAGACTCCTATATATTCCACAAGTCTCATGTAAGTGTAAATGTAAAAGCAAAAGCATAGAAACTAGAATCTTAGGGTTGGAAAATCATGCATTCTAATCAGTTTTCAGATGCCTGATACTTCCTTACAAGTTATTTCCAAATGCTTTTTTTCAACAACAAGAATAATAGCAAAAATAATTACTGAAATAAAATGTAATAATAATTATTGTGATGAGCAGCTAACATTCAATGAGTGCTAACTATGCACCAGGTATTGATAAGCAATTGACATCTATCACCTCAGGTAAGGCTCACAATAACCCACTGTATTGATAAAGTGAGATAAGCTTGAAGAGGATCAGAAATTTGTCTAGGATCACATGGCTAAGAATTGGTAGAATCAAAAATCAACCAAAATCTCCTTTGACTCATGCTTTTCATCTCCGTGCTATATTGCCCTTTCCTGCCTCTATTTTAGTATTTCCAGTAACAGAAAACCTACTACCAGGTAAAGCAGCCTATTCTTCCTTTGACTGTCTCATATCTGTATCATTGATCTATACACGCTTATGTAGCAATTTAGAATTTACAAAACATATCACATTTAGTCTCCACAAAGATCTCTGAGTGATGATTCATAGCTCATTGCACAGAGAAGGAAACTGAGGCATGGAGTGATCCAGTGAATTGCCTGAGACAAGAACTAGAACCCAGCCCTTATGACTCCAAGTCATGGTTGCTATTATACTAAGAACTTGTTCATACTGAGTTGACTTATCATTCTTTGTAACTTTTACCCATTGACTGCGGTCTATAACACAGCTGCAGTTACATAAAATCAATATAATCAGACCAAGATTTTGGTTTTTAGAATTACTTGTAAGTGTAAGTAGCAGGTAGTGATCTTTGTCTTGAATTAGTGGTTATTTGGAATGCAGGACATATTTTTCGGTGTTGACAATATAGTAATTTCCTTCTAGGAACTGAAGCTATTAGAGAGGCCCAAGTTGGAACTGTGAAGCTGTTCTGCATGAGAATGGCCTCGTCATGAACATGCAAAAGTCTCCCTCCAGCGATCATCTACTTTAGAAAGAATGAAAGTGTTAGCTGCCCTCTTATCTTCCACAGGGCCAGCTGTTTCTGAGGGAGGGTCAGAGCTTTGGAAAGAGGCCACTCTTGTCAATGATCCTGGAGACTGGTTTGTGCTGTCCAAGGGTTAAAGAATCTCTAAGTAGCTAGTGTTAGTAAATTTCACTGTAAGTTTTAGTCAAGGACTTATTTCTAGGACATGAAAATTTATCTTTCTTTCAGTGTGATTTGTTGTTGCTGTTATAATGAGTCAATTAAACTTGACTTGGACTTGGTAAGAACTACAATTAAGTCATGAAGAAAAACTATTTTTTTAAACTACAAAGAAGAAAAAAATAATACGATGAAATATAGATGAGTCTTTCTAATAAGTATGAGGAAACCTTGTGAACAGTTTGGAACAGCCCCAGAACGCCTTTAATCTTGGCAAATACAGACATAAAAAATGTTTTTCTAATATTTTCAAAGTTTCTAAAATGTGTTCCTAATAGTTTCTACAACTCTGTATCCTAAAAGGGAGAATATTCCTTTTTAACTTTTTTAGTTTTATTAGTCACTTTTTCCTAAGCCTTTCTAATTGCTTTTTCATTCTTAAAAACAGGAAATCATAATTTGTCCAAGTTCAAATAAATACAAATCCTCTATGAAATAGGCATTTTCTCTCCAACCTGTAGATATTATTTTATCATCTTCTCAATGTGATGGGATTATTTAGCTTTCCTTAGTAACTTCTGGGTTAGATAGGCCTAGTTAGAGAAGTATCTGATGTTATTCTGGAGGCTTTTATGTTCCAGTAAAGACAGAAAAGGTCTATCTACACAGAAAAGCCCTTTGTATCAATAAACCAGAGACAAAAGGAGTATTGTCAGGCAACGAGGACAGAGGAGTGCTAGGAATAGTTAAGTTCTTGGTCTAGGAGACACCTGGTGCTGTGAGTTCTAAGAGAAGTTTGATGCCGTTTTAAACAATGCAACTTATTTTGAATCTCATTTAAATTTTCCCATTGCAAAAGAAACACTTAACTATTTTAAAAGCTTATAGATTTTCTGATTTGAAAAAGCTTTAAAGTTTCTACCTTCATAAACCCAGTCAGTTATTCCATTATATATCATATCTTCTTTCCCAGTCGATGTGATTCTGTGACTTGGTAAATTTGGTTCAATTTTAACATAAATGTCATTGTTCCAAACATATGCCTAGAAGGAAAAAAACAAGCATTGATATCTATAATAACATATTATATTTTTATCCTGGAGTTTTAGAAACACTTATCTATTGCAAATGTAAGGATTACCATAGTCAAATATTCCATTCAAACAGGAAGAGTCATTTACTCCTTCCCTCTCTTACTTAAATTACAAGTGTACAGCCTATAAACCCAAAATAATCCTAAAACTATTAATAATGTGTTAAAAATAAGAAGCACACAACCATCACTATTTGAATGCTAAAGTATATGCGAAGACCGAGAAGGCTGACCACTTCTACAGGATGATATATGCTTGTATATTTCTTTATTGGGAGAGTGAGTAGAGGGAAGGCAGTTGCATTCTGGAAGAGAGAAGTTCAACTGCAGACAAACATTAGATCCTCTTGTTAAGATTCTTTTGGACTTCTGACATTCTCCTAGCACTATAGAACCTAAAGGTATATCTATAGTAACACAGAAGAACACAGAACTAGCAGAAAGCAGGTGTGACTCAGAAAATATCTAAGTACAATAGATAACTAGAACTTAAGAGTTCAATATGCATTTTCCCGTGAATAAATATTCCCAATGGATACTTTCAGGAATTATATTTATTTTGTTAAGCTAGTAAAATATTATCTTGGGCAATAACACTATATTCTAGAGTGAAGTATTGACTTCCTAAGATGACTGCTTTGTATCAGGGTTAGTAACTTCTGCCTATGAAAAATTTAGCCAATATTTTTCTGACAACTGGAGAGACTCACTAACCAATTTATGACCCACTGGTGACCATGTGACCCACTGTGTGTTGTTTGGAATCCTCTCTTCTGTAATCAGCTGCCTGGAAAGAAGATGAAAGGAAACATTACCAAAAAGAATAACTCACATTGGGGTTTCCTTAAAAATATGACAGTAGAAAAGCCTAATAGATTTTATTGGGAAGTCACTGACCTTTTATTTAAATCATAAATGTCATATGAAGCTGTGTAGGAATGCCTCCATTGCTATGAAAGAAAACAGACATTTCAGGCTTCTGTGATTCTTGATAATTTGGCCACTCCCTATAGGAGACCAAAACGATAGATTTGGCAATATATGATTGTATAATTCTCACATGTTTTCATATCTTATAATTTCTTCTGAGAATTTTGGGACCCAAAAGTATCCTGGAGATCATCTCATACAAACTCCTCTGGAGTTCATCTACAACCTAGCTCTGGCACCACCTCCTCCAAGGAGCCTTCCCAGTACCACAGTGCACCAAAAATGTCATTTTGTACAAACATTATCCCTAGCACTCACCATAGTATGCTAAGATTGCCTACTTAGAAAAATGTAAATTTTCACTTTTTACCTATCTTATCAGCAAAAGATTTCAAAGATATATGATGCTATTGCTGATGGTGATGTGAAGAAATGTTTAACTTCATATGCTGATGATGAAATGTAAAGTGTTATAAATTTTTTGAAAGCCCCCTGGCAAGACATATTAAAATTAAAATACATGTATCATCAATATTTTAACAACCATCTCAAAAAGCTAGAGATGAAAGTCAAACTTTCAGTGACTGCAGAAGCATAGGGAAATAAAATTTTTTTAAAAAAGGAAATCAAACTAAATCCAAAGTAATTAGAAGAAATGAAATAATAAAGGTAAAAGCATTGATAAAGTAGAAAACAAACAATAGAAAAAATCAACAAAGCCAAAACTCAAGTCATTGAGAAGACTAGTAAAATTGCAAATGTGGTAAAACTTAGGGGTAAAACATTACAAATGACTGGTATCAGAAAGGAAAAATGGGACATTACGACAGACTCCACAGACATTAAAAGATCATAAGAGACTATTATAAACATTTTTTTGCCAATACATTTTAAAAATTAGAGAAAAAGAAAAAATTTCTTAAAAAATAATTTCTCAAAAGTGAGAAAAATTCTGAAGTCTTATATTTAATAAACAAATTGAATCCAGATATAAGAAGCTTTACATAGAGAAAACTCCAAGGCAAAATACCTTTACCAGCAAACTCCTAGTTATTTATTCAAATGAGTTGAGAATTTATGCCCACACAAAAATCTACACACAAATGTTTATAGCAGCTTTATTTATAATTGCCAAAACTGGGAGGCAACTAAGATGTCATTCAACAGGTGAGTGAATAAACAAGCTGTAGTAGATCCATACAATGGAACCTCATTTAGAGATAAGAAGAATGAGCTATTAAGCCACAAAAAGACATGGAGGAGTCTCAAACACATATTGCTAAGTGAAATAAGCCAACGTGGAAAGGTTATATATTGTACGATTCCAACAATATGAGTTTCTGGAAAAGGTAAAACTATGAAGAGAGTAAAGAAATTAGTGGTTGCTTGGAGTCTGAGGGAAGGCAGAGATGAATAGGGGAATCACAGGTGATTTTTAGCATAGTCAAAGTCATCTGTATGATACTATAATGGTGATACATGTCATTATACGTTTGTTAAGAGCCATAGGTTTGTCAGAATCCACCACTATAATGGTAGATACATGACATATGTTTGCCAAAATCCACAAAGAGTCAAGCCTAATGTAAACTATGGACTTAAATTGATAATGATATATTAATATTGGCTCATCAGTTGTAACAAATGGACCACACTCATGCAAGACATTAATAATAGGGGAAAGTGGGGGAGGGAGGATAAGGGAGTATGTGGGAACTCTCTGCTTATTTTCTATAAACCTAAAGCTGTTCTGAAAAATAAAGTGATATTAATTTTTAAAAAATGAATCAGAGCTAACCAGATGACTTGGAAGGAGTTTCACATGGTATCATTGAGTGAGAAATGCAATTTACAAAAAAGTATAGGATTTTATTTTTATAGACCAAGCAATAACTAAAAACATCCTATATATTTTCATAGAGTTATATGAACAAGAAGAAAAATATAAAAATATGTAGAGATATATATTAGACTTTAGAGAGCCAAGTGAAAAAGGGAAAAAATAAGACCGAAGATAAAAATGTATATGATCACATATTTGCATTTATGAAAAATTATGTCTGAATATAGATGCATATATAAATTAAAGATATTTTCAAATAAGTTACTTGTCTGTATGTCTGCCTTCTCTACCATACTCCTAGAGGTAAGAAATTGTATCTTATTTATCTTTGGATGCTTGGAATCTATTCTAGTGCAAACCACATAGTGAGTGTTCAAGAAATACACTAAATTACAGGAAAATTCAAATTGTACCAATGAGGACGAGATGGATGAAACAGGTATCCCAAGGACACCCAGCTATATAACAGCAGAGCTGAGACACAAAGTCAGAGTTCCTAACCTTCACTGTTTATCACTTCTCACCCTCCTATCCTCTCATGTCAACAAATATTTATTAAGTTCTACTTTTTGCTAGTCATACATTCCTTTCCTGAATCCTGGATTATTTTGACACACCCCATGCTTGTTTCTGGGCAACCTCAAGCAAAATATTCACTAAAGCCAAAAGGTGTGGTACCAGCTAAAAATATTAAGATGGACTGAGATCATTGAGCATGACAAACCATCACGGGTTGTAAAAGAAAAGCCATGATGTTCAGTATGTTCACTTCATCTTTTGAAACAGATTCATTATTCTATTTAGTCTATAAACACTGGCAGCTATCATCTATCAGACATTACTGGATAACACAGGGTCCCTCCCGTGGAGGAGCTTATAGTGGAATGGAGGATATGAAATAGTAAATGACAATAAAAGAATCACGATAGGATGTGCCAAGAGATATCATGGAGGTGGGTGGGAGATGCAGGAATCATAAATTAGGACTTGGAGAGGCAGAGAGGATTATAGAAAAGAGATTCTTTGGCTGAGGTTAGTGACAGAGGGTGGCTGGGAAAGAGTAAAAGAGCATCATAGCAAAGAGAAGCTGAATGCAAAGATAGAAAAGATCACATTTAAGAGCACAAGCTTTGGAGTCTTCTAACCTGGATTCAAGGTTTCACTGTGTAATGTGAAGCAAGCTTCTCTCTAAGCTTCAATTTTCTTTTTAGACAAATGAGGATAATGCCAGCAACAATCTCAGATGCATGAGAATTCATGGGAAGCACTTAGCAGGGTTGTGGAACATTGTCAACATGGAATCGATGACAACTATTATCAGGATTTTCAGAGCACTAGGTAATGAGCAGAGATGCTAGGAGAGCATTCATACCAGACTGTGGGGGTACTTATCCACTCACTCACTCACTTGCTTGTTTATTTATTTGTAGCCACAACTTAGAAGCGATAGCACTAACTCAGTCATGGAGAAGTCACATAGTAGGATCTAAAAAACACTAAAAGGTAGACCTCCAAGGAAATGTAATCAAATTAGACTTTTATTTTTTCTAGATACGTTTCATAAGAGTCACTTAGTCAAAATATATATGCTGTACAGAAAATTCTATTGGACCCTCTTGAAAAAAAAAAAGGAAAAAATGTTGAAGATGTAGATCCCTACTTTCAATAGCTTTATCATTTAGCACTTTGCAATAAAACATGTATTCATTTATCAATGATCTTCAGCAACTGCTATGGGGCCCTGTCCTAGGCACAGAGGTGTGGCAGTGAATAAATCACAGGGAAAATGGCACCAAATAAGGCAGGCAACAAATAAGCAAATAAATCAATACAAAATATCACAAAATGTTGTGATGAAACTAAAATGAGTTAACGTGACAGAGACTGATTAGTGGGGTGTGGCTGGAAGAGCGTGGCAGTGGGCAATGTTTGACAAAGTGACCCAACAAATATGGACCTGAGTTAATAAAGAGAGAGAAGCATAAGATGATGGAGAAGCTTCCATGAGGAAGCAATAGCAAGTGCTTTGGCCCTTAGATGGGAATGAGGGTGATGCTTGAGAAAAAGAGCTGTGCACTTACAGGTTCTTAACTCAGCACCGTGGAATCTCCGGAGGCCCACAGCTATGCTGATTTAGTTGCTTTAGGGTAGGCCACAGATATGTTTTTTCAAAAGCTCCTCAAGTGTTCCTCAGGTGAAGGTGAGGCGAGAAGCACTGGCCAAGCATGCAGAGTGCAGGAGAAGCGGGTAGGAGATGTGTTCAGTCAGGCAGACTGTGTTCAATCACACAGGACTCAGGATGCCAGGGTTAGAGCTGGTGTTTTATTTTGAGTGTGATGGGAAGCCACTGTAAGTGGCATAGGTGTGGCATAAACTAATTTAGAATTTAAAAGTAGTACTTTAGGTACTGTCTGAAGTACAGATGGCAGGGGGAAGGGGACAGAGTATAAAAAGCAAAAGCCAGTTAAATACACGGGTAAATTCCAGTGACACAACAATTACAAATCTCCAACCCTGGCTGGCCAACT
Source organism: Mandrillus leucophaeus (assembly GCF_000951045.1). Classification (NCBI taxonomy): domain Eukaryota; kingdom Metazoa; phylum Chordata; class Mammalia; order Primates; family Cercopithecidae; genus Mandrillus; species Mandrillus leucophaeus. The sequence continues at coordinate 5,395,640 of NW_012104131.1, read as the reverse complement.
AAGGGCCACCAGGGGAATACACGCATTAGTGCACATCAAATGGCTTTTGCTGAACTGGGCTATATAGTAAGATGAGCTGGAATTATCTTTCTCTTTCTACCTTACCTTCATATGTTCGTCTTTAACATGGACAACTGTTATTCAGTGGTTCTTAACCCTGGTTGCCATTACAATCACCTATGACAGTTGAAAATATACTGATGCTCACCAGGCACAGTGGCTCATGCCTGTAATCCTAGCACTTGGGGAAACTGAGGTGGGAGAATCGTTTGAGGACAGGAGTTTGAGACCAGCCTGGGGAACATAGTGAGACCCTATCTCTAAAAAAAAAAAAATTGAAAATTAGCAGGGCACAGCAGGGCATGGTGGTGCACAACTGTAGTCTGAGTTACTCAGGAGGCTGAGGTAGGAGGATTAGTCAAGCCCAAAATGTTGAGGCTACAGTGATCCATGATCATACCACTGCACTCTAGCCTGAGTGACAGAACGAGACCTTGTCTCAAAAACAGAAAAAAGTACTGATTCTGGCATTACCCCAGAAACTTCTGTTTACTGATCTGGGGATTGAACCTGGACACTGGGAAGTTTTAAAAGTTTCTCAAGTAGATTAAGTGATGTATTCTATAGATAGTAATAAGAAGCACTTCATTAAACAAACAATAATCCATTAATTGGCAACAGATGTGTTAAAGTTGGTACAAGATTCTGATTCACTTACAGTTAAGTTTAACTGAACATAGAGTCTTCATGTCCAGGAAAGGGAGCCCCGCCCAGCAAATCCAGGGTAAATGTTATGATTGAGAGTCACCATCCTGAGATGGTCAATGCAGTAGGGAATGGTTTGCTTGGCCTGAGCACAGCAGAGTTGGTGTGTGAGTGTTGGTGTGTCCTCAATATAATTTATCCTGGAAAAGAAAGGTCAAGGGTGGGAATCCCCAGTTTTGTATTTTGCTTGCAATACAGGGTATCTCTACAAATTTTTAATCTTCACTATATGTCTCAAAACTTCCTATACTTGAACAACTGTTGTCAAATCCATGAGTAACCAAAAAGCTGCCATTAAAGTTATGGCAATCCACATCCATCCTAAACATGAAGAGGATGTATGATTAAGCTGTAACCTTTCCTGAATGTGTTAGGATGTGGAGTGGGGCTGGGTGACTGGGGGAAGCTGAGTGCTCATGGTGGAATCTTTATGATCTGTGGTGAGGCTCTCCTCCTTAGAATAGTTTGCATATGGTGGGGCCGAAGGTTGGGAGATGGTCTGGGCCATCTTGTGGAATCTTTTCTGGAGGATGGAAAGTTTAATTCTTTCTTTTTCTTTTTCTTCTTTTTTTTTTTTTTGACGGGATCTCACTCTGTCTCCTAGACTGTAATGCAGTGGCACAGTATAGCTAACTGTAGCTTCCAACTCGTGGGCTCAAGCAATCCTCCTGCTTCAGCTTCCCCTTCTAAGTAGGGGACTACAGGTGCATGCCACCATGCCAAACTTTAACTCTTTTAAAAACACATATTTATAGAGGATCTTACTACACATAAAGCTGTGACAAAGGAAATAAAAGGTTCTGCCATTAGGTGTACAAATCAGACATGTAAACTTACTTTTAAATATGTGTATAAGGAAAAATTTTTATTGACTTCTGTTATTAGTATATATAAGTACAATACAATATTAACTGTGCTTTTTAGTATTTGAAAGCACTAAAAATGAATTTCTTTTAAAATATTGGACTTGTCTTTAAGAATGAGAATGACTCTGATTCTGAATTAATGAGTTTTAGTGCCCATTACATTACTTAGATGTTAATTTTAAGTATCCATACACTTGAAATTGGTTATAACATAGCATACTCTTGGATTATTTAAATGTTACAGTAAGAAAGCATTTCTTTTACCTTCACATAGTTGTATTCTAAGAGAATAAACTGCCCATCAGGAGATATTGAATAATCATTTATAGAATGTCCAAACTCATCCTGTCAAACAAGAAGAACAAAGAAAAATTGAACAATTCCATTTCACTGCCATCACTGTGCACTTACTTCATAGGGGGTGTTGTTCTAGACATGTGGCTTTTGCCTTGGGAGTTCCTAATCTAGCAGAGGTGGCATATTCACCCACACAAATGACCGTGATGCCAGGTGGGTGGTGATCAGTGTTAGAAAGCCAGAAAGGGAAGGATTAATCCGAAGAGGAAAGATGCCTGCGAGAGTTAGGATGAGGAAAAGAGAACTTTCTCAACAGTGGGAAGAGCAAATGCCAGGCATGGGAAAGGACATCATGTTTAGAGACTCCTTAAGGGTCATGTGTAACCTGAATATAGTTTGTGGGGGCGCTGGTGTCAGACAGTGGAAGGTGAGAGGACAACAAATTAGAAAAAGAGTTGGGACCTAAATATAAGATGTGGAACTAGACCTATGTTTTTGCAAGTGATAGAATCATATCTATCTTTTACAAAGATACTCTGGTGACACAGTGGCTGAAATGAGAGGGAAGGACGGAGGGCTGGTATCAGCCTGGATGTGGGGAGTGCAGAATGCGATAGGGACACAAGTTAGAGCACTCACTACCACAAGATTAAACGAGGGTTTCAGCAAGGACTGTCCAGTGGAAATGGAAACTGCGATATACCTGACGTGCAGATGGAGAATTGACAGGGTCTGTTGTCACCTACTGTGGGGGATGACATGAGTCAATGATGATTCTGAGATTTCTAGCTTAAGTGGCTTGGAGGAGAATTAAGTAACTTTTACCAATACTGGGAACTCACGAAAAAGAATAAGATGCTTTCAGTGTGCTAGGACAGCTGAGGAAAGATAACCAGTTTAGCTTGGGATTTTGAGTTTGAAATCCACATGTAGGAGCCAGCAGTCTATTAGAAATTAAAGTTGAGATCTGGGAGAAGGTTAGTGTTAAGTGAGTGTATATGAGAGTCAAGCCAGAGAGGAGGGCAGTAATGCTGTGGGGTTGCATGAAATTCACCAAAGGAGAGCATGCAAAGTGAAGAGGGAGGCAAATGAAGACAGAGCCCCAAGGAACACTTACATTTAAAAATATGGGCAGAGGAAGAGGAATCGTCAAAGGAGACTAAAAAGTAGTCAAGGCAGGGAGCATTTCAAGAAGGAGAGAAAGATCCACTTTGCCATATGCTGCAGAAATAGTCCAACAGGTTGAGAAATGACAGTACTCGTGATTTCAAAGGTAATGAAAAAAATCCCCAGAATTCTATGCGTGAATTAATTATGTGATTAAACATACAAATGTACTGTTCTCCAAGAAAACCGAGCTGTTTCCATATTCAGCATTGAATACCAAGATATTATTTTCTTGTTTGTAGAGATATTCATGATCTAAAGAGAGAAAACAACCAGATCAAAATTTCAAGTTGTTACAAAACATCTTCATAAGCTGAAAATTATAGAATACAATTTAAGTTCACAAATACCAAATAGGCATTTCTAAGTTGAGAAAACATGAATGATATTATACTAACATTCATTCATTTTTTCATCATTATTGTCAAGGTTTCAATTCACATTTAATTTTTTATTGTACATGTCAAAGAAATACTTGGGTTTCTTTCAGTCTTTCTCTCTTTGCACTTCAAGTAGAAAACAAAAAACAAAAATCAAAAACTCTCCATAGACTTTTTAAAAACAAAGATTACCTCTTCTGAGTGCCATAAAAGCACCCTACATTTCAACCTAACTAGAATGAACGTAAGCATAAAATCTGCCCTACCCAAAAAATTCTTACCTGAAATCCATCGTAAGGAGTACAACTTCAGTCTATAAGTATTTTTTAAGTAATCAGTTAGAGTGTAAGTTTTGCGACTGTCAGCTGTAGCATCATCTGCTGGTTGAGAAAAAGAGCCAAATGTTCAGTAAGATGGAATAACCTAAGTTTTGGATAAAATAAACAAATGGATCACTACAATAAACCCTGCTCACAAAATTCAGAAATACCCTCACAAAATGCAAGACACATTTTAAAAGACTTCAGACTGAATAGATAGAGTAAAAATCATTGAACGATGAAGTGTGTGTGTGTGTTTGTTTCACTGTGCTGTATTGTGCTATACTAGTGCGCTTTACTGTGAAGGTCTAGATCAGCAATGTCCTATAGAAATACAATGTAAGTATATTTTCTAGTAGCTATATAAGAAACACAATCTTAAGGTAAAATTAATTTTAGTAGCATATTTTATTTAGCGCAATACATCCAAAATATCATTTTGCCATGTAACGAATATTTAAATGTTATGAGAACTTTCGTGTTCTTTTTTTCATTCTAACTCTCAAATCTGGTATGTAGTTTATACTTACAGCATATCTCAATCTGACTAGGTACATTTTAAGTTAATAGTTACATGTGACCACATGTTCAACGACTACTGTGGTGGATGGCCTGGAGCTAGATCATCCTTTTCGGACACTTTGGGGCCCAGTTTCAGGCCGTCCTGCTTCTCAGAGACCCTTAGGACCTGCTGATCACCCAATTCAGGGATCTTCATCAATATCATCACTTTTCCTTGAACTTAACAGAATTTGTGTGGTTCTGTATTCTACTACTGGTGACCCAAATTCAAAGTCTGAAAATCATTTTTGATACCTGTCTGTTTTTCCACCATGCCCATCTAACTGACCTTCTTGATTATTCCTGGAAACTTTTTTTTCAGGTATCCCTGCCATTAGATTCTCCCAATTATATCCATTCTCTGCACCAGCACTAGAATAATTTTTCTAAACCACTACTTTCATTCTGGTGATCCCTTCTCCAAAACTTTTCAATGTTTCCCCATTGCCTACAGGAAGAAGATTAACACTCCTTAGCCTGACACAGCCCTCCACAATTGACACAAGAGTGTCTTATGTCACTCTCTCCTTGCAGGGACCATCTCATTCACTCTTATGACCGACACACTGAACCCAGATCTTCTTGGGCTTCTCCACCTCTGCTCCTTTTTCTAAACCACTTCTCTGCAGTGTCTTCCCTGCTTTCCTGGTTGTCAGAAAAACTACCCTCCAATCCCCATCTCTTTCATGAAGACTTTAGTTCTGCCCCCTCTGACTTTTGCCCCAACGCTACCAATTTGGCTCTTGTCATTTAATGACAAAATAGTTGACAGCTCTTTTGCTCTGTCTACCCATGTGGTGTCCTCAGTTAGGCCATGTAGTCTTTGAAGACAAGGCCTTGTTGCTTGTTCATTTTAATTTTTACATCAACCTTTAGCAGCTAACACAGTTCAATTCCACAGTAGGCACATACTCAGAGAGGTTTTATTGGTTGATGTAAGATATCATCCTAGAAGCATAATCAAGCCAATGTGATTCCTCTTCTCCAATCCCAGAGTCTGTCCACCGATGAAAGAGCTTAAAGTATTTTTTCTCAAATCCTCTACTTTTTCCACATATACACAAACATACACTCACATAATCAGCCACCATTATAAAATTCCTATAGCTGCAGTTCTTACAATTTGTGGGACTAGGAAGCCAGCAGCCCTGTCTCTTGTTAATTTTCTTGCAGGAAATGCCTCCCTTGTAATTTTCTTACAGAAAATGCTCTTTCAAACAATGTTCTTAAAATTTTATTTCTTCAAATCTGGTACACATACACCATGGAATACTATGCAGCCATAAAAAGGAAAAAGATTGTGTCCTTTCAGGGACGTGAATGAAACTGGAAGTCATTATTCTCAGCAAAGTAACACAGGAACAGAAAACCAAATGCTACGTGTTTCACTTATAAGTAGGAGGTGAACAATGAGAACACACGGACACACGGTGAGGAACAACCAACACTGGGGCCTGTTGGGGGTGGGGGTGGGGGTAGGGAGAGGGAGAGCATCAGGAAGACTAGCTAACGGACTCTGGGCTTAATACGAAGGCGATGGGTTGATCTGTGTTGCAAACCACCATGGCACATGTTTACCTATACAACAAACCTGTACATCCTGCACATGTACCCTGGAACTTAAAATAAAAGTTGAAAGAAAAAAAGAAAAAAGATAAGAAGACTTCTGAGGTGGGCCATTCCCTCGGTTAAAAATGACAAAGCTTTCCGTTTTCATCATTATAAGTAAAGATAATAAAGAAAATACAGGTCAAGTTGAAGGTTAAAAAAAGATTTTATTTCTTCAGATCTTATCTGATAATAACTTTGTGTCTGCCTAAAACAACCTTGTTTCAAGAAATAAAAATGCTACATTTCACTTTATTACTTTATTGATTTTATTTAAACCTTCTTAGTTTATAAGTTAAAGAGAGCTTTAAAAAAGCAAACTATTTTTTTTTTTGGTCAATTTATTCCTGCATTTCATCCCTAAAAGTTAGTAGAAGATTCGTGTTTGCTAGTGAAATATAGCAAGCAGGTAAAATCAGTCCTTGAATTTGCCAACCTTCAAACAAGAAGTAAAGCCTTATGTTACAGAAAATATTTGAAACTCATATTGGGAATAGGAACTGGATTTGTTCACAAAATGCTCTCAATTGCTTGTATTCATCCGACTATTCTTTCATGCATCAAATAGTTAAAAAGTGAGTACTATTTGAAAAATACTATTAAGGAGTTATACTCTGTTATCAAGAGGTATTAGTTTAAAATGTACATAAACACACCCCTAAATTAGTGTAATTTGAAATACAGGTGATTATTGACATCCACAATCCTGATAGTCTGCTGATGTAGATATCTAGACAGATCTGCACACACACATATATGTATATATAAAACATAGATATATCAACATGGAACATCTATCATTAATTCTTGATTTTGTAAGAAAGGAATTAACTTAATACCTATAAAAGATCACATATAGTATTATCTCATTTAAATGCATCTCACTTAAAGGTATTTACCCAGGTTTTTCAGGTAACACAGTTACATTGGGAATGTTGAAATAATTGAGGCAAAATTCCTTTGACAGCACCTGCTGCCCAGGGTGCTTCATCTTGAATTCATGATGTGCTCCTCCCTGTGCACTTAACTTGCCTGCCCTCCTCAGACCTTGCTGGGTTCGATCTCTCACAAGTCCAGTTCATTCTCTCACAACTCCATAGCTTTTTTTTTTTTTTTTTTTTGACAGGATCTCGCTCATGTTGTACAAGGTGGAATGCAGTGGCACAATCACGGCTCACTACAGCCTCGACCTGCCAGTCCCAAGTGAGTCTCCCACCTCAGCCTCCTGAATAACTGGGACTACAGGCACACACCAGGCTAATTTTTGTATTATTAGTAGAGACAGGTTGTTGCCATGTTGCCCAGGCTGGTCTCCATTTCCTGGGCTCAAGCAATCCTCCCACCTTGGCCTCCCAAAATGCTGGGATTACAGGCATGAGCTGCTGCACCTGGCCTAGTCCACAGTTTGAAAACCCATCATCTCTATCACATTCAGGTTCCCTTCTGCTCATGATGTCTTCCTGTGAGTTGGATCCATAGGCATATTTTCCAGATATCAACTCTGATGGCACACTTACTAGAGCTTAGGACATTCCTGCAAGCCCTAGGCTTACCCTGGTCTGTGTCAGGCTCACTCAGCTGCTTTAGAATAACCCTGCAACCCAGTTTCCACATATTAGCTGCCAGTCCAAGAGCAGTGCGGCTAAATTGGAGCAAGCAGAGCAACACAAATGTTCCTTGTTTTTCGCCTTGCTGTTTGATAAGCAGGGCACATTGGAAGACGGTTTTGAAACATCAAGATACGCGAGTTCTGTGAGACAAGAGTGCCAACTCCAGGTTTTGACCTTTAGCAAGTTCATAGTTTGCTGCCAAGTTACAACCTATTTTGTCAAACTCTTACAAGACATGCTCATGATTCGTCTTCCTTGTCTACTTGCTCACTGACAGGGCACTGCTGCGGCAGCAGATGAAGGTCTTTGGCTGCTTGCATGGTTTTCTTCTTAGTTCGGCCTGGGACATGTTCATTTGACTTATCAGTTCAAAGCATTGTGCAGCCAAGTAAAGCACTTAATCATATGTTACCCATCAGTTTATACAGAAACTCGAGTTTCAAATCTTTAATTTAAAAATAAAAATATAGATTTATAATTTTATACTTTTCTTCTTTAGCTAAAGCACCTATTAACTTGAACCATATGAAAATACCATTTTTGTTAGTTAAAAAAGGTAGAATAGCGGCATTTAAAATGGCTCAATCTAATAATAAATTCTTATCAAAGTGTTAAGGTATCTTAATGAATCCTTGCTGTAGTGTCAAAATTATTTCTGAAAAACAATAATTCCAGAATGATAAAATCCAAATAAGAGAGTGGTATAGTTCCATGGGATATCCTTGCTTTGATCAATTGCTTCTGTATGATTACAAGATATTTTGAATATTGTCATCCATTCATACTAAACTTTTTTGTCTATATTAAATTGACATATAATGTTTCCACTCCACAAAAATAAACTGTTTTGGTAACTAAATGGCTAATGAAATACATCTAAAAAGAAATGTGCTTGTTACGGCGCATAACTGTGTAAAGTTGTTAAAAACAGGCAAAAGAGATATCTGGTTATAAAGTTCCTGTGTTCCATATGGTAATCAGCTAACATTCCATACTGATGCTTGTATCCATGATGGGTATAAAGAAATAAAACGAGTGGTTACTTCAAACTTTGCTCTAGCAAATTAACAGCCTTGACACAGGGGTGGTAGAAGAAAAATCAAGGAGGTAAAAGAAGAAACTGACTGAATGTCCCCTCATCCTGTGGCTATATCCTCCAGCAGCACATGCAGGCTGCCACCCATCTCCATAGATTCAACAAACACCTGTCAAGGGGTTCAGCAGCTGGTTGCTTTGAATCAGAGAGCCTGGATTTGAAACCAGGTCCATTTCTTGCCTTGGGGCCTTGGGAAAATTATTGAATCTTTGCTATGATTTGAAAGACGGTGTCCCTTCCAAAACTCACGTTGAAACTTAATCTCCATTGTGGTAGTGTTAAGAGGTGGAGCCTCTTTGGGAAGTGATTAGTGCTTCATAAAAGGGCTGAAGGGAGGCCAGGTGCTGCAGTTCACGCCCGTAATCCTAGCACTTGGGAGGGCGAGGTGGGCAGATAACCTGAGGTTAGAAGTTCGAGACCAGACTGACCAACATGGAGAAACCCTGTCTCTACTAACAATACAAAATTAGCAGGGTGTGGTGGCACATATCTGTAATCCCAGCTACTCAGGAGGCTGAGGCAGGAAGATTGCTTGAACCCGGGAGGCGCAGTATTGGTGAGCCGAGATAGCGCCGTTGCACTCCAGCCTGGGCAATAAGAGCAAAATTCCGTCTCAAAAAAAAAAAAAAAAAGTTGGGGGCAGGGGCTCTGGAGAGAACTCGCTGCTGCCTTTGTGGCCCTCTACCTTTCACCATGTAGGGATGCTGCCTCAAGAGACAATGCCATCGATGGGGTGGGACCTCACCAGACCCTGACCTGCCTGCACTTTAATCTCTGACTTCTCAGCCTCCAGAACTGTGAGAAATACATTTCTGTTCTTTAAAGGTTACCCATTCTTAGGTATTTTGTTATAACAAGACAAATGGACCTAGAAAGAAACTGGTACCAGAGAAATGAAGTGTTGCTGTTACAGATACCTAAAAATGTGGAAGTGGTTTGGAACTGGGTAATGGGTGATGCTGGAATAGTTTTGAAGAGCAGGCCAGAAAAAGCCTAGATTACATCTATAGAGTGTTAAACACAATTCTGGCGAGGGCTCAGAAGAGGAGAGCTGTGGATAGAGCCTCGGTCTTCTTAGAAATTATCTAAGTGATTGTGATCAGAATGCTGGTAGAAATACGGCAGTAAAGGACCCTTTTGATGAGATCTCAGACAGAAATAAAGATCTCATTGGAACTGGAGTTGAAATAAAGATGAGACATAAAGATCTCATTGGAACATTGGTCATTCATGCCAGAAAGTGGCACTTAGCTGCATTGTGTCTGTGCCCTTCTGGAAGGCAGAATTAGAGGATAAACAAGGATGTCTGGCAGAAGAAAAAAACACGTTCAGGGTGCTGAATGGTTTCTCCTGACATCCTATAGGAAAATGTGAGAAGAGAGAAACAAATTAAAGACAAAATTCATAATCATAAAGGAAGATTTGGAAAAGTCTCAGCCTGGCCTGATCCTGCTCAGGTTGGAAAGACAAAAACTGCAAGTTCAGAGAGAATACCAAGGGTGTGGCCAAGCAATGTTTAAGTTTAATAAGGAGATTAGTATGGAGAATAGGAAGCCAGATGCTATTCATCAGGACAATGGAACAATGACCCTGAAGGCAGTTTGGAGATTATTGCTACTGCCCCTCCCATCACAGGCCCAGAGTGCCACAGCCTAGGGCAGGGGTGTCCAATATTTTGGTTTCCCTGGGCCACAAGGGAAGAAGAATTGTCTTGGGCCACACATAAAATACACTAACACTAATGATACCTGAATAACTTAAAAAAAGAAAATCACAAAAATAACTCAGAATGTTTTAAGAAAGTTTACAAATTTGTGTTGGGCTGTATTCAAAGCTGTCCGGCCACATGCCACCCGTAGGCCACAGGTTGGACAAGCTTGGCCTAGGGGAAAGAACTATGTCAAGAAAAGGAGCCTTGGGCACCCATGGACCCCATCATTGACTCCCCTGCACCTCCTTGTCTCTGCTCTCGGCTTTCTGGTGCAGCACTCTTCAGCTGCCACATATGTGACTCAAGCAGGCTCGGCTGCTGCTCTAGCATGTACAGGCTATAAACCTTGGCAGCACCCATGTGGTGCTAATTTTGCAGGAGCATAGAGTACACAAGCATGGGGGCATGGCGACCTCCTCCTAAATTTCAAAAGATTCCTCTGAAAGGTTAGTGGCCCACGCAGAGAACTGCCACAGGAGCTACTGCAGAGTCCTAACTAGGGCAATGCTTAATGGAGCTGCTGGGCAAGGCCACCCTTGAGGCCCCAGAACTGTAGTCACCAGCATGCAATGTCAGCCTGGGGGAGCCACAGGCACAAGACTTCAATCCATGAGAGCTACACCATGGGCCGTGCCCAGCAAAGCCATATTGGGGCCGTGGGTGGTCCTCTGAGGCCTTGGGAACCCAGTCCCCACCCTAGTATGTCTGAAACATGGGACATGGAGTCAAAGATTATTTTTAAACCTCAAGATGTAATGTTGTTTACCCTGTTGGGCTTTAGATTTATTTGGAACTTGTTAACCGTTTCTTGTTATTTCTCCCATTTGGAATGGAAATATCTATCCTATGCCTACCCCACTGTTGTATTTTGGAAGCACACAACTTGTTTGATTTCACAGATTCACAGCTGGAGAGCAATTTGCCTCAGGGTGAAGCTTATCTTGGGTTTCACCTAATTTAGGTGAAAACTAATTTAGATGAGACTCCGGCCTCTAGCCTTCTGAGTTGATGCTACAAAAAGTTAAGAGTTGGGAGGCTATTAGGATGGAACGAATGCATTTTGCATATGAAAAGGACATGAAGTTTGGGATTCAAGGGTGAATGCTATGGTCGAGTGTACCCCAAAATTCAAGTCTTGAAACTAAATCCCTGTTGTGATATTAACAGGTAGGACCATTTGAAGTGATTAAGTCGTGAGGGCTCCCCACTCATGAATGGTTAGGTGCCTTATAAAAGGGGTGGAGGGAACTAGCCCAAGTCTTTTTGCCTTTCTACTCTTCTGCCGTGTGAGAATGCAACAAGAAGGCCCTCACCAGACACCAAATGCCAATGCCTTGATATTAAACCTCCCATCTCCAGAACTGTGAGAAAATAAATTTCTGTTGCTTATAAATTACCTAGTCTGTGGTATTTTGTTACAGCAGCACAAACTAAGACATCTTTTAAAGTTTCATTTTAAAAATCTGTAACACGAGACTAATAGCCCATGGAGATTTTCAATGATTAAACGAGATAACGTATGTTATATGCTTAGCTCAGGACTTAGAACTTAGGAAGCACCTGTAGGTATTTACACTATGCATTACTGTTTTGTTCCAAGCATATGCTAGGCAACCAGAATACAAAAAAGAATATAAAAGAGTCTTTCCTCTGGAGCACCTAAGAGTGAGATTAAGAATTTAACCACAGTAATACAAGAGCCAGTTAGGTTTCACTATGTTCATAATGAAAACTGATCCTAATAAAAAAGCATGAGATAATTACATTGAGAAAAATATTTAGGATAAGTGCAATCTAATTATTTCCTAAGGGCCAACGCATATCACTTTCTCCCTTCTATTAATACATGCCTAACACCATCCATAGCATCCATATTGGAAGTCAGCAATTTTGAGTATGAAGGGAAAACATTGGAGCTAATGGAATTAGAGGATGTCTGAAGACTGATATTTCTCTCATTACATAAGAGACACTAGAATACAATCACAATAGCAGATTTACCTTCTCAACAAAAGACACTGTGGTACAGCTGGGTGCAGTGGCTCATGCCTGTAATCCTAGCACTTTGGGAGGCTGAGATGGGTGGATTGCCTGAGCTTAGGAGTTCGAGACCAGCCTGGGCAACATGGTGAAACTCCGTCTCCACTAAAATACAAAAATAAAAGTCATCCAGGCGTGGTGGCGGGCACCTGTAATCCCAGCTACGCAGGAGACTGAAGCACGAGAGGTTGCAGTGAGCCGAGACTATGCCACTGCACCTCAGCCTGGGCAACAAAGTGAAACTCTGTCTCAAAAAAAAAAAAGAACACCATGGTACATCCAGGGGCATATGATAAATGCATTGCCTTCTAGCTGGAGGCTGTAGAATGTTGGGACTGTCAGGTGACCAAACTTTGGTTAGGGACATAATCACGTTCCAATGTGTTCACCTGAAATAGCACAATGCACATTTCCCCAAATAGCAACACTTTGAAAAAAATAAAACATTTTAATGGGTTTTAGCACCCCTCCTCCTCCATCTCCTCCTCCTTTACCTCCTCCTCCTCCACCTCCTCCTCCTCCTCTTTTGCCTTTCCACTTCATCCACACTGGCCACCCAGTGGCCAGACACACCAGGCTCATGCCTGCCTCAGGGACTTTGCACTTGCTATATGCTCTTCCTGTAATGTTCTGCCCCCAGATATGGCCAGGGCTTGCTTCCTCACCTCCTTCAGGTGTTTATTCAAATGCTGCACTCCTTCCCTGGACTGGCACTGCAGCCTTCTCCCCCAGGGTATTCTCTACTACTCTTTCCAGCATTAGTCATTTTTTCCTTAGCAATGATACCATCTAACTTATTATACATTTTACTTTTTTATATTGTTCACTCTCTGCATCCCTTAATTGGAGGTAAGCTCCATGAGGGCACTGATTTTATTTTGTTTCATTCTGTTTACTATTATATTACTGCAGCCTAGAACAGTGCCTGGTGCACAGTAAGCACTCAATAGTTGTTGAATGAAAACATAAAAGTCAGACAATCTGAAAATAAGAACCAACAGCTCCAAACACAATATGTGAACTCCAAGTGGCTGTAGTGTAGGAAGAGGAGTAATCTTAGCCAGACAGGACTAGACACATTGAGCACAGGAGCCTCTGAAACAGCCTTTGCAAAAATTATGACAGTGAGAGAAATCTAAACTAATTGACTCCATCTTGCTTCTAACCTCACAAGCTAACTACCTTTGCTCATTACCGGGTGTAGGCCATGCAAACTATGGAAGAAACTTAGTTTATAGTTTAACTTTGAAGCAAGGATGATAATAGTCCCACCCCAAACTGGCCCACTCTGAGGACTGAGATTGACTTTCTAAGACTAAGAAAAAGCCACAACTGAGGATTACAGGAAGGGCCTGAATTCTGCCAAGATGTAGGCTAGTAGTTAAATGATAACCAGCCATCATTCCAGAGGTCAGAAGATTTGTAACTTTCCCAACTACTCTTATAGATAACATCACTATTGTCAAGTTGTCAAGACCTAAGATTGGTCTTTGAGATATTTTTCAGACTTTTGCATTCAGGTGGACCTGCTGACTCCACCTGGACCTGTGACTCTTACCAAGGAACTAAATCCAGCAGTCTTGTGACCCTCACCCAGAAAATGACTTAGTGCACAAAGACCATTTTGGACACTCCTATGATTTCATCCCCAAACAATCAACAGCACCCATTCCCTAGCCTCCTGCCTACAAAATCATCCTTAAAAACCCTAGCCTCCAAGCTTTGAGGGAGGCAACTTGAGAACTGTCTCCTGTCCTTTCACTTGGCTGGTCCTGTGATTATGAAATTCTCTATTGCAATATCACTGTCACAGTGAATTGGTTTTATCTTTGCAGCAGGCAGGAAGAATCTGTCAGGCTACTACAACTCAGGGTCTAGACCGCTACTAGCTACTGTTAGGTCAGCACACTTCTGTAAGCCTAAGCCAGTCACCTACTGGCTTTCACCTCCAAATATACATATCCTTCCTTGCTCAGTAATTCTGGGGAAGGGTTTTAAAGCTGTATTTCCAAGAAGCCTCATCTGCAGGATTCTTGCTAGATTCTGTTAATAGGGGAAAAGAGAGAAAAAATTAGATGGCAATTAGAGAAGAGGAGGGGCTCCTCCTTTCCTCTTTCTTGCTGACAGCATGCACCCAGCAGTAGCACCTGCTCTAGCCTTTAGCTTCCTTTGTAATATCCAGAATCTGCTTCATCATGCCTCTCAGAGGTACCAGTAGCAGCTGGTGGTGGGGGGGGGGGGCGGGTATAAACTTTAGAGCTTTGATCTGAGATCTTCTGTGATCCTCTTCTTCCTCTTTGTTCCCAAGCCCTAGAGGTGACTCCTTCCTGCAGTTACTCTTTCTCAGTTACCTCAGAGTTCCTCTTTTGCTCTTTTATCTGTGCAACAAATTTTCATATTAAATCTCTCTGCTGAAATATCTAGTGGGATTTCTTTTTTTTTTTTTTGAGACAGAGTCTCACTCTGTCACCCAGGCTGGAGTGCAGTGGTGCAATCTCGGCTCACTGCAACTGCTGCCTTCCTGATTCAAGTGATTTTCCCGTTTCAGTCTCCCAAGTAGCTGCAACTTCAGGCGAGTGCCACCACATCTGGCTAATTTTTGTATTTTTAGTAGGGATGGGGTTTCATCATGTTGGGCAGGCTGGTCTTGAACTCTTGGCCTCAGATGATCTGCCTGCCTCGGCCTCCCAAAGTGCTGGGATTACAGGCCTGAGCCACCACGCCTGACCTCTAGTGTGATTTCCCTAACTGACATAAGAACTTATTCATCTTACCTATTGTGATGAAATTAAATAGAACTTAAAGCTGTTGGAACTTTAGGTTATTTTGAGCCTTGAGAGGTATGTGGCCTGAGTCACATATCATGTAGCTGTAACTTCTGCTTTTTCCCGTAAATGACCAGAAAAGACCTTGTGGTGCCAGAGGTAGGAACCCCTCAGATCATCACCCCTGCTCATGGAAAGTTAAAGGAATTTTAGTTGGAATATACCAATCTGTAACCAATAAAATCACTATAATATACATACTGACCTTGTATGGAAAATGTTGCAACCCTGCTAACTGCCTATATGAGTGAAACTTTCAATTCCTCACTTTGTAATGCTAACCCCATTTGTCTGGAGTATGTTTTCTGAGAGGTCATCCTCAAGCTTTGCACTTGAATAAACTCTACACTTAATCATTTTTCTGAATCTCGTTATTTAAGTTAGACATTATAAAGAAAGTATTTTTAAGTGGTAAGAATACAACATCTAGACCTGGAGTTGGCAAACATTTTCTTAAATGGCTGGTTGGTCAATAGTGTAGGCTTTGTGGGCCTTACAGTCTTTAGTCTCTGTTGTAGTTACTCAAGTCTGCCATTGTAACTCGCAAGCAGCCACAGCTAGTCTGTGAGTGAGTGGGCACAGCTGTGTTCCCATCAAACTTTACTTTTACAACATCAGGTGGCCAGTCCTGACTATAGTTTGACAACCTCATCTAGACATTCCTCAAAATTGTGAGTGACATTAAAACAAAAACAAAAACTTCTCACAGGACTGGATTTGAAAGACAGATGTTGAGACTGAAACTCCAGTTACCCTGAAACAATATCAGTATACAAGTCCAATATATGTAGCAGAAAAGTGAAAGTGGGCAGAATATTTATGCCTCAGTATTCAAGCATCAGATATCTATTTTCATCTTAACCCAAATATGAACATGTTGGTAAAGAAATGCAAAGCTAAGACTGAACTAAGCCCAATTACATTGCCTGGTTCCCTCTGCTATCACAGCAGGGTCAGGAAGCTCTACACACACAGGCAGCCAGCACTAAGCAAGGTGGCAGGACTGCTTTATCCCTTTGTGAAATGAAATTGTTTTTTTTTTTTTTTTCTGATTATAGTCACTCCCTCTTTTCTTTTTTTTTTTTTTTTTTTTGAGACGGAGTCTCGCTCTGCCGCCCAGGCTGGAGTGCAGTGGCGGGATCTCGGCTCACTGCAAGCTCCGCCTCCCGGGTTCACGCCATTCTCCTGCCTCAGCCTCCCGAGTAGCTGGGACTACAGGCGCCCACCACCGCGCCCGGCTAGTTTTTTGTATTTTTCAGTAGAGACGGGATTTCCCCGTGTTAGCCAGGATGGTCTCGATCTCCTGACCTTGTGATCCGCCCGTCTCGGCCTCCCAAAGTGCTGGGATTACAGACTTGAGCCACCACGCCCGGCCACTCCCTCTTTTCTTGATAGAACTTTTCTGGGAATAAACAAGACTGATACAATAATGGCCCAAACTATTATGTACAGGGCTTTTATGCCCCATGAAGTTGACTGGCATTAGGCTGTGTAATCCGAGGTGATGATAAACACTTAAAAGGTGCAAAGTTCTTAAGTGTATGACTAAATGACCCACAGGCCCATGAAACATGCAACTATTTTAGCAAAGGGCTAGTTTCTCTTGACATATACATAAAAGCAGTTGTAGTGGGACTTCAGTGGAGGGTATTAGAGTGCAAACTAAGAAAGATCAGATCATGTTTGAAAGAAAACTGAGTAAAGGAAATCTGTATTTATGGAAACTGAAAGCTCTAACACTGACTCATTGAAGAAGTCTCCCGAAGATTTATAAGTGTAATCAACAAGGCTATTCTTTGTGACAAGCATTTGTCATCCCCGATACAAGAAAAAACAATCACTGGAAAACAAAACTGCGACAGGAATTGCCCCATTCCCAGTATTTGCCAGGCAAAACATTCAGGAGCTGTTAAAACAAACAAACAAAAAATGTTATAAATATATAAAGAAAAATAATTACACATTCTTATGGTGTTCTTCTAGTTTGCTGGGTTGTTCTAGGCAATGCAGACTTTCAACTCATTTATTCTTCTTATGCTCATTCCCATTTTACAAATAAGGAGACTGAGGCACAGACAGGCACAGCCAGTAACTAGACTAAAATCCTGTGATTTGTATGCACCAAAGCCACATTTGGACCAGGCAATATGGCGCCAAAGCCTGTGGTTACAATCACTCTTCCAAACCTCTCTAAATCTTTGGGACAGTGATTGCATGTGGTAAATGCTTTCTTGGCATTTTTTTGTGAATTGGTGGAGATGAATTAGGCTTTATGGAATGTTTAAATTCAGTGTTTGCAACTATTTAAGCAGTTGCAATAAAGTAATAAAATAAAAAAATAAAATAAGCAGGTTGGTAGTATCATGAGGACTTGGGTCAGCTGAAACTTAATTTGTTCTGCTTCAAAGTCAAAAGAGTGCAAATTCTCTCAGAAAACTCTAGAATTTTTGCTCTGGACAGTAAGAAGGATGGCAACACTATGGCTTCCTAGAAAGGAAGTTATACCATCTCTATTCTCTTTTCCATGGGAACACCTAATAACTTGTATCATCTTTTTCTGAACTCATAAAAAAGTAGTCATGTAAGCTTTAAAATAGGGTTCCTTTCTTCCCTTTTTTTCATGTTTCCGAGATTTTAAATATTATACAACGTTGAACAACTCAGGTCCTGCAGTATACATTTTGAAAAAATTATAAAATTAGCCAACAAAAAAATTCAGTGATTCCTCCTTTACAGCAAAAGCTACCATAAGAAGCTTATTTTCTACCAAGCTCATCAGTTCTCTGGTATCTGTCCCTCCTGCCATTGTTTAACTCTTTCCTTAGAACTCTGAGGGAGAGGTGAGCTTCCTTCCCGATCCGTCCACACCCCAATCTGTGACTCAGATGCTTGTCTTCTTGTTTCCAAGGGATTTTTTTAATCTTACCTTTTCCCTCTAAAACACCCTTCCTTCCTTCCTTCCTTCCTTCCTTCTTTCCTTCCTTCTTCCCTCCCTCTCTCCCTCCCTAGCTTCCTTCCTTCCTAGAGTTCTTCTTTCCTAGCTTCCTTCTTTCCTTCCCTCCCTCCCTCCTCCTCTCCCTCCCTCCCTCCTCCTCTCTCCCTCCCTCGCCCTCCTCTGTCCCTCTCT
>NW_012104131.1:5349253-5376642 GCF_000951045.1 Mandrillus leucophaeus | reverse complement strand
CTTCCTTCCTTCCTTCCTTCCTTCCTTCCTTCCTTCCTTCCTTCCTGCCTTCTTTCCTCCTTTGCTTCCTTCCTTCCTTCTTTCCTCCTTTCCTTCCTTCCTTCATCTCTCTCTCTCTTTCTTACTTGAGACAGGGTCTCACTCTGTCACCCAGGCTAGAGTGCAGTGGCACTATCATGGCTCACTAAAGCCTTGAACGAACTCCTGGGCCTCCCAAAGACCTAGGATTACATGTGTGAGCCACTGTGCCCAGCTGCATCTTCAGTTTCTTTCCACTGCTCACTTCTGCTCTATGGTTAAGCATGCAGGGTGTGTACCGATCTTAAAGAAATACTTACCTGATCTTGCTGCATACTCAAGCCATCTGGACAAACTTCTCAACCAAACAATCTACATTCATGGCCTTCATTTTCCTACTATTCCTCTGCATGCCTCTTGATCTATCCCTTACTACTTAGTCCACATTCATTTCTCTCTCCTCATCTTATTTTCTGTACCACATATTTTGCCAATTAATCAAGTAATTTTATATCTATTTAGGTACTTACTTTAACAGTTTTTTCTTAACTAAACTATTAATAAGCCATGAGCCATGAACGTATTGTATCTTTTTTCAAACAGTTGCTAGCACTTACAAATTGTAGGTATATACAATTTAGTACTGAGTGGTTTATAAATATAAGAATTTTAATCAGAATTGCAGCAACATTAATAAATATTCATTAAAAAATTTTTTCTTGCCTGAGCTCCAAGATAACTTCTTTAATTCACCAAACATTTACTTAGCACTTACTGTGTTATGCAGTGTTCTGGGCATTAGAGACATCACAGTGAATAAAGCATGAAAAACTCCTGCCCTTATGAAGCTTATATTTTAACTGGGGGAGACATATGAACAGACAATGAGTAAGCAATGCCATATGTTAGGTGGTAACAAGTGCCATGGAGCCTTCACAATGGAAAGCCAATGAACGGGGTTAAGCAGAGAAGGACATGATTTGACTTATGTTTAAATACGATCACCAGCCTAGGCACGGTGGCTTACACCTATAATCCCAGCACTTTGGGAGGCTAAGACAGGTGGATCACCTGAGGTCAGGAGGATGAGACCAGCCTGGCCAACATGGCAAAACCCCATCTCTACTAAAAATACAAAAAAAATAGCCGGTGTGGTGGTGCATGCCTATAGTACCAGCTATTCGGGAGGCTGAGGCGGGAGAATCACTTGAACCCGGGAGGCGGTGGTTGCAATGAGCCAAGACTGCATCAATGCAGTCCAGCCTGGGTGACAGAGCAAGACTCTGTCTCAAAATAAATAAATAAATAATAAATAATAAATTAAAACAATTTGATCACTATATTATTAATAGTTTTCTATTGCTATGTAACAAATCACCACAAACTTAGTGACTTAAAACAGCACACATGCATCAGTTCAGGGTTCTATAAGTCAGCAGTCCAGCCCATTTTGCTGAGTTCTCTGTCCAAAGTATTGTGAGGTTAAAATCAAAGTTTTGGCTGGAATGAGTTGTCAGCTGGAGGCTCTGGGGAAAAATTACCTGCTTCCAGGCTCACACAGGTTGTTGGCAAAATTCAGTTCATTGAGGTTGTGAGAGTGAAGTTCTCATTTACTTGTTGACTACAAGCCAGGCTGTTCTCACCTCCTAGAGATGACCCACATTCCTGGCCATATGGCCCCTCCATCTTCCAAGTCAGCAATGGCATGTCAAATCCTTCTCATGCCTGGGATTCCTGACTGCCTGGTCTGTGACGAGTCAGAGAAACTCTGCTTTTAAACAGTTCATGTGATTCAGTCAGGCCCAAGCAGGTAATCTCCCCTTCTTAAAGCTGACTGTGCATTATAATGAAACTTAACTACAGGAAGAAAATCCATCATATCCACAATCTCAGAGATTAGTACACAGGAGGGGAGGTGGGAGTTCTTGGGGGTCATCTTAGAATTCTGCCTACCGCAATCACCTTATCTGTTGTGTTGAGAATACACCACAGAGGGAAGTAAGAAAAAGAAAGAGAGATGTTGGCAATCATTTAGGGGAAGGACAATTGTGTCTTTGACCAGGGTAGTAGGAGATGAGGTGGTGAGATATGGTCAAACTCTGAGAGAATATGAAGATACAGATAATAAAACTGCTGACACATTGGATGTGACTTGTGAATGAAAGAGAGGGGTTGAGGAGAACTTGCGTGGGTATTGGCCTCAGTAGCTACAAAATGGAATTGCCACTTGCTGAGATAAAATGTACTAAGAGAAGGCAAAGAGTTTTGGAAGATGTCAGTACGAGATGCCAATATCACCTCCGAATGGAGATGTCCAGTAAGCAGTTGTATACTGCACCTAGAGCTCAGTAAAAGGTCTGGTTTGCAGATAAAATTGGAAAGTTGCCAAGGGAGCCCCAGAGTAGTCCAAGGTGAGAAGTTGAAGATATCAGGAAGAGTACCTAAGAAGGCTGGGAAGGACTGCACAGTGAGGTAGAAGGACAACCAGGAGAGAGTGAGAGCCCCGAGGGGAGGTGGAGAAGAAGGATGACTAAGTGACAGGCACATGAGACGCAGACTGAGAAGCAACTCCAGATCAGCAACACAGAGATTAGGGACCTTGACAAGAACTGAGCTGTTTTAGTGGTGTGGTGGGGATAACCCTTATTCCACGGGGCTTAAGAGGAAAAAAAAAAAAAAGAAGAGGGGTAACAGATGGTGATAATAGAAACTCTTTAAGAAGTTTTGTGGTAAAGAGAGCAGAGAAAGGAAGTGGTAGGTTGGCAGGGATGAGGGTGGAAAAAGATATTTGCCTTCTTTTTTTTTTTGTAAGAATATGAGACACTATTGCCTGTTCATGATCAAATAGGGATGGAAAAAATGATGATGCCACATGCAAAGGGATAGCTAGAGTCTAATCTTTCAGTAAGCAAAAGGGATGGGACCCAGGGCACAAACAGAGGGCTTGGTCTTGGATAGGAGCCTGAGCATTCATTCCCCTAACTTAGGAGGGGAGCCCATGCAGGTGAATGCATT
Organism: Mandrillus leucophaeus; assembly: GCF_000951045.1. NCBI lineage: Eukaryota > Metazoa > Chordata > Mammalia > Primates > Cercopithecidae > Mandrillus > Mandrillus leucophaeus. The sequence goes on along the minus strand of NW_012104131.1, from coordinate 5,373,609 downwards.
AATGAGCCGGTGAGAATTGAAGTTCTCTTCTAATGGTTTCAGTTTTCTTATCAAACCAGGAAGCCAGGTCTTTAGCTATGAATTTGCATAGGGTGGAGATGTTGGAAATTTGAGAGGAGAGGAGATACCTGGAATAGTTCACCAGAAGAGCAAGTGAGTGAGCAGACAGGGAAAATAGGTCCGGATTGCCAGGAAGAAATAAAGGGCCACTGGCTGCTGGGTTCTGGGTTCTCCTTTCAGTACAGCCAAACCCTTCTCATTTTAAGAAAATCATTACCATGCAGAGTAATTTTTTCCCTGGAAATTTTAAAACAAAGATTTGAGTCATCAAGTAGATTTTTTTTTTTTTTTTTGCCCTTGTTAGATTAAATTATAGCTTTTAGACCTTGTGAGGTTATTTTGTTTGCTTCTGTTATTTATTTATTTATTTATTTATTTTTATGGTTATTAATTATTTTAAGTCCTACTTTCCTGGGTTAACTTTCGCACATCTAAGTTTTAGCATTTTTTAAAAACTTTGCCCATCTTATTTTATGTTGACTATTTCTGCCACTTTCTGCTATTACGAACTGGATTAAATATGACAGTTTATGTGGATTTTCTAGGGGTAAATTGTGAGTAATTCCCCTCAGATGTTTCTGACCTGCTCTATTGTCTGAGATTTATATTTTAATATTGCAATTCAGTCACTTCCTCCTCTTGGTCACTTTGGATGCCAAGAGAAAGAAAGGGCTGAGGTCAAAATGTCCTTGAGATCAGAAAGGCAGCAACAAAGCACACTGGTTTGCAATAAACCCAGTTAGGAAAGAAAGTGAGGAGAAGGAAAGGAGAGAATTGCCGCTCCAGATTTTTGGAGATCAGAGCTGGCTTGATGTCTGTCCTCTTTTGTTGAAAAATTAAATCTTTCTAATGTAATGAAAAGAGAGCAATAACCAAATACACGATATGCCTACATAGGCCGTCCCCCCAATTTCTGTCTTTCAGAATTTTCAATTCAGCTTAGGTATTTGCCCTTCTCCTTCCATGTGCTAGCAAAGGAAGATACTCTCCAGTCCTAGAAAGGTGAGTCTTGATTAGTCTAGTTCAATCACGGCAATTCTTTCTCCTTGCCAGTGATTGGTTTAGATATGGACAAGTGACACAAATGTAGCCAGTAAGATCTGAAAGTTTGTGTCCAGTCAGAGGTCTTATGGAAATGGCTTTCCTCCCTGATACAGCAGAACATGAATGAGGAAGAGCATCCTCTTTTGCCCTGTGAAAGGGCTGTATGAGCAAGTGCTGGGCTGAGCTGCAGAAGCCATGCTCCACCATGAGATGACATACTGGAGGTCAAAAGACAAAACTCCAAGGATGGCAGAGCTGAAAGGTGGAAAGACCCCGTGTTCTTGATGTGTTCAGGGCATTACATTAACAAACTCAAGAACCACTTTACTTCTGCACTTCCAATTTTAAAAGATGCTAATGACAACACAATAATAAAACGCTATCATTCAAATAATTTTTGGCCAGGTATTGGGTTCCTTGAAGCCCAAAACATCCTGATACAATCCTCTTACAGCATCAGGGGACTATAAGTCAGTGAGGACCGACATGGAGGTGCACTGCATGCCTCAGAGCCAGTTTGGTGGCTGAAGGATTGGAAGGATTGTATTAAGACCCACTAATTGTTAACCCTTTATGCTCGGTTGGTTATGTAGAAACTTCCCAGGGCAGCATTTATCATTTGGTCACTAGTGCTTCCATAGCACTTTGATCATTTACTAGAAGGGCACTTAGCTCTTTTGATTATAGTTAATGTTTATGCGTCCTTTAATGCTGTCAATAATTTGAGGACAAAGGCCATATCTATTGTCTTTCTATCCCTAACAACCCACAAAGTACCTGGCATGTAGAAAATCCTCAATAAATATTTGCCAAGTTGGAGAATTACCTTCTGTCAACAAGTCTGTGCTGGGTAAATATGAAGTAAGAGGTGTTCCTGAGCACATCCTTGAAAGGGTAAGCCTGATCCCATAGGAAAGGGGAGTTAAACCAGAGGAACCTCTGCAGACAAGCTCTTACAAAAAGGAAACAGCCAGGAGGCAAGAGAAATTCTTCACTTAAGCTATCTAGCCAGCTGTCCAAGGAGCCATCCTTACCTTCTCTCCTTCCCTCACTCTTCGTATGCCTGCCCACTGTCTTACTCCAAAATACATCCTACATTTCTTTAAAAAAAAAAAACAAAACTTAATTTCACCTGCAGCGCTATCATCCTTGTCCAAGCCACCATCATCGATCACCTGGACAAACCACACCAACCCCAAACTACTGTCCACGCAAGAGTCAGAGCATATTCTTGAAATGTGAAAAGATCAGGTCACACTCATGTTGAAATCCTCCAGGAGCTCAAAATCATGCTTGGAATAAGAGAGAAACTCCTTTCTGTGTCTGTCAGTCCTCTCTATCCCACTTTATTTTTGTCATAGCATTTGTTACCATCTGAAATTATTTTTGCACTTGCCTATAATTTGCCTGCTCTATGGATTGTAAAGGTCCAGTGGAACAGGGACATTATCTATACTGCTTAGGGCCAGATCTTAGCTCATTTTGTGTTGCTATAAAGGAATATCTGAAGCTATTCCCTTTATTTTTTTTGAAAGGATTATTTGGATCATGATTCTGGTGGCTGGAAAGTTCAAGATTGGGCATTTGCATCTAATGATGGTCTCAGGCTGCTTCTACTCATAGCAGAAGTTAAAGGGGAGGCTGGCATGTGCTGAGATCACATGATGAGAAAGAAAGCAAGAAAGAGGGAGGTGCCAGGCTATTTTTAATAATCAGCTGTTATGGAAACTAATAGAACAAGAACTCACTCACCCCTGTGAGAGGACTCTGATCCCATTATGCAAATACCTCCCATTAGGCCTCACCTCCAACACTGGAAATCAAATTTCAACATGACGTTTGGAAGGGACAAATATGCAGTCATAGCAGGCCATATCCCCCATACCTTCAATAACACTTGACATGCAGTAAGCCTTCAATAGCCATATCCCCCTACTCCCATACCTTCAGTAACACTTGACATGCAGTAAGCATTCAACATATGTTTTTGAATTGAAAAATATTGTCTCTGGACACTGTAGGACCTTGGCCCTGAAGAGGTTTTAAATCTCATACTAAAAGAGTTTTATGCCTGTAATCAAATAATGGAAGAATATAATAGAGAAATAAGAGTCATCCATGACACTTATGGAGATGAGTTTGAGCAGGGTGGGCTTTAGAACAACTGAGGAAAACAAGAAAAGAGGGTTCCACAGGAATGGCATTAGGGCCCCAGGGGCCACTAAGCTCAGTTTTGGGGTCCCCAGTTTTAAGAAGTCAGGGAAAGGGTGGATGATAAGACCTGCTTGATACTCACCTCTCCTACTCCCTCTACCTCAATTATATATCCTGACCCACCATGGCTCCTGAGTGCCATTAGTAAAATATCTGGTGGCTTTGGCTCTGTCTTACCTTACCTCCTCTTCTAGAGCCTTAGATGTTGAATTATGTAACTTGAACTCATAGGTCTACTTGCTTCCTCACTGAACCAAATAATTAAGAAATGTGCACATTAATGCCCCCAGTTAAAGAAAGCACATAGTTTATCTTCAAAATTTAAAAGCTTCCTAGGAAGTTACAATTTTGAGAAACAATATAAAACAATACAATGTTCGGCAAATAATAAAACAGTTTACTCAGAAGTTCTAATTTCATGGTTTCAGGTTACTCTCAAATTGAGAGACACACCCTCTTTTGGAGGTCGTAATGGAGCTGTGAAGACTAAAGGTAAAAATATTTACAAGATATTGATTTACAGCAATGAAAGGATCAGCATCCAACCATAAAGTAATGATTAAACATTAACTCCGAAAAACTCTCACCAAGGCATTTCTATAAATTAGCCATTCATGGGAACCAGCAGGCTCAGGGAAGGTTGGTAGCCAAAAAGTTTGGATTCCCAAGATCCAGTACTTACTTGCAAACCCCTAAACTTTCACATGTAAAAAGTCAGGATATTAATATATCTCTCTAACATGAACTTCTCTGTGAAGATCAAATGAAATAATTTAACTTACATCAGAAGCAAAGCAAGTGTAATTTAGTGTAAGTAGGTAAATCTGAATCTATTATTACCACTAATACTAAAAATCAAAACCATTCAAAAGCTTGAGATGTCAGTCATTGCCTGTATACATACAGCTTTACATGAGAATGAAGACAGCAGAGGTAGGCTCTTCCTCAGGATACTGAACACATAGAGATTATGAAGGGGTGGCCTGCCCCTCCACACCTGCGGGCGTTTCTTGTTAGGTGGAACCAGAGACTTGAGAAAAGAAATGAGACACAGAGACAAAGTATAGAGAAAGAAAAAGTGGGCCCAGGGGACCAGCGCTCAGCATACAGCGGACCCACGCTGGCACCGGTCTCTGAGTTCCCTCAGTATTTATTGATCATTATCTTTACCATCAAAGAAAAAGGGAAGTGGCAGGATAATAGGATCATCCTAGGGAGAAGGTCAGCAGTAAGACATATGAATCAAGATCTCTGTGACATAAGTTTAAGTGCTGTGCCTTGATATGCATATGCAAATATCTCCATAAACCTTTTTAGTGCATAAAGAGCAGCATTGTGCTAGCACATCCCACCTTTCGCCCTAAAGCGGTTTTCTCCTTTCTCAGTAAAGAGAACATACAATCGGGTTTTACACCGAGATGTTCCATTGCCCAGAGACGGGCAGGAGACAGATGCTTTTCTCTATCTCAACTGCCAAGAGGCTTCTTTCCTCTTATACTAGTCCTCCTGAGCACAGACCCTTCACGGGTGTCAGGCTGGGGGATGATCAGGTCTTTCCCTTCCCACGAGGCCATATTTCAGACTATCACATGCGGAGAAACCTTGGACAATACCTAGCTTCCCTAGGCAGAGGTCCCTGTGACCTTTGGCAGTGTACGTGTCCCTGGGTACTTGAGATTAAGAGAATGGTGATGACTTCTCATAAGCATACTGCCTTCAGGCACTTGTTTAACAAAGCATACGCTGCACAGCCCAAAATCCGTTAAATCTTGAGTCACCACAGCACATGTCTCTTGCAAGGACAAGGCTGGGGGTAGGGTCACAGATTAACAGCATCTCAAATACGGAACAAAATGGAGTCTCTTATGTCTCCTTCTTTCTATATAGACACAGTAACAGTCTGATCTTTCTTTTCCCCACAGATTAGAAGCCATGAAATGATAATATAGCTATGCAAATGAGAAGTTATAACAATTGTGCCAATATGGCCAAGTTGATTTTATACTTGATTACAAGCTGACAGAATGATATGCAGTTGAACAGTACTGAGTATCAGCTGTAAAGTCACATTGCCTGAGTATGAATCCCAACTTTGTGGAACTTTAAGCAAGTTCCTTAACTTCTTTGATAGTCATTGGAGCCAGCCTCCATCATGGTTGCCAACGATCTCCACCTCCTGGTATTTATGCACTTGTGTAGTGCCCTCCCACATTGTATCAGGGTTGGTCTGTGTGACCAATAGTACACAGCAGAAGGAATGGTATACCTGCCACTTCTGAGGCTAGATCATAAAAGGCAACTCAGCTTCCTGCTTAGTTCCTCTCTTGGATCCTTCATTCTAAGGGAAAGTAGCTACCATATTATCCTAAGTAAAATTTCGTGTAAGTGAGTAAATCTGGACCTATTATTACTACTAATACTACTAAACAGAACCATTCAAAAGCTTGAGATGTCAGTCATTGCCTATATACAGCTTTATAGAGGAATGAAGGCATCAGCAGTAGGCTCTTCTTCAGAACGTTTAGCACACAGAGATTAGAAGTCATGAAATTATAATATAATTCCCACATGGTGGGGAACTGGGGCCCATACACTAGGGAACTGAAGCCTCTAGCTAACAGCCACATGAGTGAACTTGGAAGGGGATCCTTCAGCTGCAGTCAGGTTTAGGCTTTCAGATAACATCTTGATTACAACCTCATGAGAGACCCTGCGGCAAAACCACCCAACTAAGCCACTCCAAAATTCCTTATACACAGAAACTATGAGATAACAAATATTTATTGTTTTAAGTTCTGAGGTGATTCATTATGCAATTATAGATAACTAAAGTACCCTCTCGAAGTTCTGACAAATCTTCTGTAGGAATGGAGAGGGTAATAGTACCTTTCATTCAAAGAGTTGTTCTTCGGATTAAATGAAAAGTACATTGAAAGCCCTCAGCCCCAAATTTAACACTTAGTAAAAGTAAATGCATATTCACTATTATTGTATGCTTGCATGCCTTCTCTTCCTCAAGTAAGGCGCTCCTGCGTGTTATTTACAGCCATGTTCTCCATGGGCCTCAGTACTTTCTTAAGTCATAAAATTTGAAAGACAAGATCCAGCTCCACTCTTTTTATATTATCTTTCTCTGACCATCAACTGGATAAATAGTCTTCATTTTCTCTCTCTTTCTGATCCCCTTTGAAAAGAGAGGCAGATATTTCTAAGATAGAGAAACTTAAGGCATATGTTATGGCTAGAGAAAAGCCAAAATAACTGGCCTGAAAAAGACTAACCTGCTGACCTCATGAGCATTCCGCAAAGGTTGACAATAGTTAACTGAGCAAGCTGGAGTCAACTCCAGTTTTTATAGAGCATACTGTTTAGAAATTGTCCCCTGAAATGTACAAAGCTTTCATTCAGGCTCATTTCTGTGCTTTTAAACCTGGAAGAGATCCTGGACTTTCTCAGGCAAACCTCATAGATGCTATCTTTTCTCTCTGATTATTCCTGTCTCCTTCACATTTGGGTTTTCTCTTATTACTGAAGGATACTGATGGGTGAGCAGTCAAATTTCCTTTCCACTGAAAGAAGGTGTAGAGGAAATTTACTACTAAAGCAGTGAAAAGAGCAAAAGAAGAGATATAATTCTATTCCATAATAAAATTCAATAATAATAAAACTATTTGACAGATAACCAAATATTTCCGATTTCAGCATATAATATAATGTAAAAGAAATAATAAAGAAATCATAAATGCTGCCTGAGAATTTTATTACCACTAAGCCATGAAGAGTTCTACAATTCCATACAAGTATTTTTATATATTTCTCACTGATTCTTGAAGAAACTGAATGCTTACATATGCAATATCCTCCTATAGTAGGAGGATTGAAAAAATTTTAAAACATACAATCATTTATTATATACACAGAAGAGAGTGAACTTTTAATTGTGCTTGGTGAAATGAATAATCTGAATTCAAGGAGTTTTTATTCTTAAATATATGGCAATAGTCCAGTATTAAGCCTTTCTCTCTCTCTGTCTCTCTCTCTTTCGCTCTCTCTCTCTCTCTTTCTGGCTCCCCACTCACTAGCCCCCCTCCTGTTCTGGGTGTGTCTAGTTTTGCTAAAGTATGCGTTTCATATGGAAACACTTGACCTCTTAAATCAACCTCTCAGGAGATGAACTTGGGTTTGCTTCCTCCTTCCTTTTGGCTGTTTAATTCTTTAGTTTTCCCGTAATTTAGGTATTTGCTTTGTTTTTCTATCAAATTCCTATCCTTCTTTCCTTCTTCCTTTCCTTTCCCTTCATATTTCCTTTCTCCATACTTCCTTGCTTTCTTCCTCCTCTGTATTTGTTTACTTGAAAGCTTGATTGACAACATGGAGGGCATTTCTTGGGTGATGACTTTGACTTTTTTGTAAGGAATGCTGACCTTTATTGTGGCACAGCCCAGGAAAGGTATTGCTGATTTAGTGAAAATGCTGCATTCTTGAGCTTTTATCTTTATTCCTATGATAAGGCAGAAGTGTTAACAAGATGACTTCCCTTTTTTCCTTAAACACACATACCTACAAATTAAGAAATACAGACAAGAAATAACTAGAGTGGTAAATAAATAAAGCCACCATGAAACAACATCTCCACCTGGTTGTCCAAGAGATATCCTTAGCTACTCTCTCCTTCACCTCCCTCTGTTTAACCAGTTACTGAAGTCCAGTCATTCACATTTCTGAGTAGCTCTGGAGCCTCCATATTCTGATCTGTACTGTAAGTGCCCTGGGCCATTTCCCTCACTTCCCCCTCCAGTGTTGCTCCGTTGCAACTCACCTTCCCACTGTCATGGCCAACAGTTCAGGCGTGCTCAAAACCTCATTCACTGCAACATCTCCAGCTTAGAATCAAACTCTTTTGCTTGTTTCCCACCCTCCTCTGGGGCTCTGGATCCTTTCATAACCCCTAACACGGGATGTGATCTCATGTCTCTGTGTTGAAACACAAGACATTCACATTTTCTGGAATATCTTATCTCCAGAAACTGATGTTATCCAGAAACTGATGTTAACTATTCAAGCTTCTCCACAAAAGAAACCTCTTATAAGAAGTCTCTCGGCTGGGTGCAGTGGCTTATACCTGTAATTCCAGCACTTTGGGAGGCCAAGGTGGACGGATCATGAAGTCAGGCGATAGAGACCATCCTGGCCAACATGGTAAAACCCCATCTCTACTAAAATACAAAAAATAAGCCGGGCATGGTGGTGCGTGCCTGCAGTCCCAGCTACTCGGGAGGCTGAGGCAGGAACCCGCGAGGCGGAGACTTTCCCAGAGGTGTTCCTTCTAACCTCCAGAGCAGTTTGCTCAAGCACCTCTAAGTTATCCTTTTGAGTCATAAGAGTAGTTATATGGAAACAAGTGAGTGTCTCAGGAAGTCCTCCTCAAGAGACCATTCTTGAAATGTGTTCAAATTTCATTTGGAGAAGACAGCAGGTGCTGTTTGGCAGAAATGGCAAAACAGCTCTCCCTGGCCTGTATACCCTACCTAGCAAAACAAAATCCTCAGAGTTAACTGCAGCAAGCCTCAGATCCCTAGGGCCTTTCACTGGCCATCTCAAGTGGCTAATCAAAATACAGTATGCCTTTCAACTTGCTTTAACGGAAGTTCTGATAATTACAGTTTTACCCAAACTTCCAGCAATGCTGTGATGCCTCAGTTATGTTTTGGAGACAAACAGGCTATACAGATTATTTCTATTTATATATATGTGTGTATCCACACATACACATACACACATATATATGTAAAACAAGTCGTATTTGTTTGCATATTCCCACCAGCTTATACAGTTCTTGAGGTCAGGGGCCTTTATATTTATATTTACAAAATTTAATCTTTGTATCTGCAGCAACTAACACAGTGCCTGGAACATAATGTAAGCCTGTAAGCCCTATATTTATCGATTGTACGACTAGCACATTCTTCTCCCACGAGGCTTTGCATGTATGGTTTATACAAAGTGTTGCTTTATGAAAATAATTATATTTTAACAGTCCACAAAAAAGAGTCAAGCTTAAGTGGACTGTCATTTAATGGTATAAAATAGTAGCAACCACTGGTTTCTTCAAATTTCACCAGCAGTAGGTCAACCCATTCAGTTATTTAACCTTTGGCACCTTTGCCCTGGCCTTGAATTGCACAGCAAGTATGGTTTTCATAGCTCCACAAACTAATTCTGAACTGTCATCTTGAAATCTAGATAAGATACTGTGAGTATGCAAGCACAGACTCTACATTCCTCAGTTGGCTAAACCATCCAGAGAGAATCCTTTAATTGGCTAATTTATTGTGTGTAATCCTGAAATGAAAGCAAGTGTTTAAAAGGAAAGTAAGGCCAGGGGAGACTGAAACTAGTAATTCTCACTTGCTTGCATCCTACAGTGAGTATTCCATTATTTGAGTGTTATATATTTAGGTAAGCTAAAAAGACATGAAAGTCTTTAAATAAAAGAATCCACCAAAACATCACTGATTCCAGCCCCTTCTGAAATATTATCATGTATACCAGCTTTATGATTTAGCTCTGCAATACTACTAAATTGGTCAAATAATTACTTCCCTGCCTCCCCACCCTCCAACTCAATTCTCACCACCCTTGAGGGAAAACAATCTGGGTTCCCCATGCAACGACTTTTCTCTAAACTGTATTTTGGGGCTTGCTTTCTCATTTTTCCTATCCACTTCAGATATCCTTACTGCTGTCTTTGGGTTCTTTAAACACTGCCTTTTTTCCTTTGCAGATCACACCCAAAAACTTTTCTTAAAAATTATATGTAAATCTAAAACTTTACAAAGTAAATTTAAAATTGAAATTTTTAAAATCCCGACTCTCCCTAATTTCAGGAAGCATGCATTTATCATACATAACAAGACGTGAAAGCGGCAAGAGTTGCAGCCTAAACACTGAAGACCCCGCGAAGTGAATCCAGCTGCCGCTCTGCAAGCAGCAACAACGCCTGGGAAGCCTTCTCAGCTACATCTCGGGGCACTGGTCCAACCTCCCGCAAAATCCCTCGTTTCCCTTCGCATGGTAAGACGGAGGCTGACCTGAGCTCCAACTGTCCTATCTGTTTCAAATGTTTCAAACTTACTGCCTTTGTTCAGCAGAACCACGGGCACGGTGATGATGGTGACAAGCGCAGCAGCACCCAGCAGTCCCAGGAGAACCTTCCACGCTGTCTGCAAGCCGGGCAGATCAAGTCCAATTAGAGGGAAGCGTGTGGCCCCAGTTTCCGTAGGAGGGTCGGAGCTGCTCCAGAGGCAGCAGGATTTGCAGGTGGGAGTGCGTTAGAAGAGGGACACTGTGGACTGGGGGTGGGGGTGGCGTCTGGAGTGCGCCAGTCGGAGTTCTCTAAGGCGGGTGCCCTTGAACTTGTGCCTTCAGAGCACATTGGTGTTGGTTTCTCTACCCCTACCCGAGTTTAGGTGTGCGATCTGTGGGTGGCTTTCCGGGACATTTAAAGCTCGACGCCAGGGTCCTAGCAGAAACCAGAGTCCGAGAGCTAAGAGACAGCTCTGGGACGTCCCTTCACCTGTCAGAGGGTAGCCTTGGGGCTTCCGCCTAAGGGGAGTCCCTGCTCCGGTTTTGCCAGCTTTGGGGCCATTTGGGGAGTTTGGCGAAGGGATCCCCACAGCTCGCCCCGTGGACTGGGGAAGTGCATGGCGCGGAACTCACCTTCATCGTCGGCGTCTCCTCGGAAGTGTGCGTTCAGTGAAGGAGCGCAGGCAGAAGTCACAGCGGGCGGCGGAGAGGCGCGTCCTGCTCCACTGCTCCGGGCGGTGGAGTCACTCGCCGCTGGCAAGTTTCGGCCCCGAGTTAAACATTAGTGAGCGCCCAGCCCGCAGGGTATAAAGGCGCCGCGGGTAGGCTGCTGGACAGGCGGCGCCGGAGCAGGCGCGCGGGGCGCGGGGCACGGGCATACCGGCCGGGGGGAGCCCGCGAGGGCCCCCTGAGGGCGGTGCGGGGCGCTGGGCGGCAGCCGGGGCGCTGGGTGCGAGGCCCAGAGGAGCCGTGGGGGAGGGGAAAGGGCGCGCGGCCTCAGATGCGCAGACCCTGGGTCGGCGACGCGGGGACCCTGCTCCCTCTTAGCTGAAAAGGACATCGGCGTTCAGCTCCTCCAACCTCGCGTGGACAGGCGAGGGACAGAGGCCCAGAGAGGGCAGGGGGCTTTGGTAAACTCACAGAGCTCACCGCTGGCAACTGAAACTAAAACCCAGGCCTCTGTCTCTTGCCAGTGAAAGTTATGTTAGGAGGCAGTCAGGTGTCTAAAGCTGTATGAAAGGCAAAGAGAAAAGGTGATTGTTCCCTCATGAATGGCCCTTGGCAGCTGAGTATCTGGATTCACCCTCCCCAGAGAATTTCCCGATTGTCTTGCAGGCTTACACACTCATCAAGAAGCCAAAAATAATGACAGTAACACTTAATGTGGAACTTGACTTTTTCCCAGGTGCTGCTCTAAGCATTTACTGTGTTTGTTTTACAGGAAGGAAGCCTGTGCACAGAGAATAAATAACTTGGCCAAGCTATTCAGCTAGGAAGTTGTAGAACCTCACTTAGGAGTTCAAGGTCTTAATGGCTAGTCTATGCGGCCTCTCCTCGTTCAGTCTTTTCAAGGGTTTTGGAGAAGAATAAAAGATCAGGTATGGCTTCTCCCTCCCCCAGCTCCCTGTTATTCCCTGAAGGGTTATTCATTCGTTCATTCATTCCTACATCCTCCCATTTATTCCACTCATCCACAGATGTTTGAGAGGTTACAATGTGCCAGCCTCTCTTCCAGGTACTGGAGATAAAGTGGGACAAGAGAGGTGAGGTCTGGACCCTTGGCACTTTCACCATAAAATACACAGGTAAACATTTGCCTTTAGGGCGCCCCCCCTTGATTACTTCCACTCTTGCAGATAAGAGGATCAGGCCTCTTCAGCTTGTTCGCTGCAGCTGAAAAGCAAAGCCTCTCTGTCAGTAGAGGTAAAAGATTAAGAATGCAGAGTCCTATGGGGCATTACCACATGATTATGAATTAATGCAATTTTCCATCTTTTATTTCCAATCCAGACATTGCTTTTGAACTCAGTCATCTTTTCCCCCTTGCCCACTAGTTGCTTGTGATACATCCGTATCCTCACCCACCCCCAACTCCAGAGGCTGAAACTGACTCTCCTCCTCCCTTTTCCAACTGCTGATGAAGGTGAGTCAATGGTGTTACTGGACCTGTGAGCCGATGCTGTGAAGAGAGGCCATCTAACACGGACTACGGGGAATGGTGCCACAGGGGCCTCAGTGCTGCCCTTTGCTCTCAGCATTTTGCTCACTCAGCATTGGTGGTAGCCACATCAGCCTCGGTGAAGGAAGTCCGGAGAGTTGAGCCTGTGCTTCACCTCCATGCCAGCACCATGGCACTCACTGTACATTCAGCAAGCTCCAAGGAAGCTGACAGGAGGCTGGCTGACATCTACGGGACAGGTCAATTTGTTCTCTGGAGGGCACTCCATGAGACGCAAATATCTTCACACCCTGTGCCCATTTCAAGAGACTCTTTCACATGCCTCCCCCACCTTGACCTCTGTGTCACCACTCTTTCAATCTTGTTTATTCCAAATCCTTAAGGTAGCAGCTGGCCAACACATTAGCCACCGCTGATGAGTCAGTGTAGATCTTACATCAGGCTATCTCTTTTTCCTTGCAAAATAGAAAAGCAGATGTTCTGCTCAGAATTCTGTTTGTTAGTAAGATTTCCCCTTCTGCTGTGTTTCAGGACATCCCTGGGAGGGACTCTGATGCAGCAGCCATCTACTTATTGCTAGTGCCAGCTTACTTTGCGTAACGTTGACTCCTTTCCCTCATCTGTTGCCTGGTTACAGGAACCTCCTTGTGAAGCTATAGGTTTGCACTGAGAGACATTGAGGCAGTGGGAGAAGGCATCATAGAGTCTAAGTTTTCTGCTAGTCTGAGTTTCTTGTGTCTTGTGGACCTGGTGGGCTTATCTCCTTTATCATGTAGATACCATTTTCACTTAATAATAGAATGCTCCTGCAAATGCCCAATTTTATCATGTGGTGTGTTAGGCGACACTCAGTTCATCAGGGTAGCTAGGTTGTGCAGTTACTTTGGTGTTATGGTGTTATGGATTGAATTGTGACTCCCCAGAAGATATATTAGAATCCTAACCTTTAGGACTTCAGAGTGTGACATTATTTGAATATAGGGTTTTTACAGAGTTAATCAATTTAAAATGAAGTCACTAGGGTGGACCCCAATCCAATATGACTGATAATCTTATAAAAAGGAGAGATTTGGATACAGAGAGAGACAGAGTGAAGACGATGTGAAGAAACACAGGAAAACATGGCAGCTATAAGCCAAGGAGAAGCTTGCAGTATGTATTCATCTGTTCTCATGCTGCTAATAAAGACATACCTGAGACTGGGTAATTTATAAAAGAAAGAGTTAATTGACTCACACTTCCACATGCTGGGGAGTCACAATCATGGCTGAAGGCGAATGAGGAGCAAAGTCGTGTCTTACATGATGGCAGGCAAGAGAGCTTGTGTAGGGGAACTCCCCTTTATAAAATCCTCAGATCTTATGAGACTTATTCACTATCACAAGAACAGCACAAGAAAGACCTACTCTCATGATTCATTTACCTCCTACTAGGTCCCTCCCACAATACATGGGAATCATGGGAGCTACAATTCAAGATGAGATTTGGGTGAGGACACCGCCAAACCCTATCATTCCACCCCTGGTCCCTCCCAAATCTCATGTCCTCACATTTCAAAACCAATCATGCCATGCTAACAGTCCCCCAAGTCTTAACTCATTTCAGCATTGACTCCAAAGTCCACAGTCCAAAGTTTCATCTGAGATAAGGCAAGTTCCTTCCGCCTATGACTCTGTAAAAGCAAAAGCAAGTTAGTTACTTCCTAGATATAATGGGATTATAGGCATTGGGTAAATACAACCATTCCAAATTGGAGAAACTGGTCAAAATGAAGGGGCTACAGGTGCCATGCAAATCCAAAATCCAGCGAGGCAGTCAAATCTTAAAGCTCCAAAATGATCTCCTTTGACTTCATGTCTCACATCCAAGTGATGCTGATGCAAGAAGTGGGTTCCCATTGTCTTGGGCAGCTCTGCTCCTGTGGTTTTGCAGGGTTCAGGCCCCCTCCTGGCTGCTTTCACAGGCTGGCATTGAGTATAGGTGGCTTTTCCAGGTACATGGAACAAGCTGTTCCTGGATCTACCTTTCTGGGTCTGGAGGACGGTGGCCCTCTTCTCACAGCTCCATTAGGCAGTGACCCAGAGGGGACTCTGTGTGGGGGCTCATATCCCACATTTCCCTTCTGCACTGCCCTAGTAGAGGTTCTCTGTGATGGTTCTGCTCCTACAGTACACCTCTGCCTGGGCATCTGGGAGTTTACATTCATCCTCTGAAATCTAGGCATAGGTTCCCAAACCTCAATTCTTGACTTCTGTGTACCCACATGCCCAACACTACATGTAAGCTGCCAAGGCATGGGGCTTGCTTCTCTGAAGCAATGGCTTGAGCTCTACATTGGCCCCTTTTAGCCACAGCTGGGACACAGGGCACCAAGTCCCAAGGCTGCACAAAGCAGCAAGGCCCTGGGCCTAGCCCATGAAACCGTTTTTGTTTCCTAGGCCTCCTGGCTCATGATGGGAGGGGCTGTGTGAAGACCTGACTTGCCATGGAGACATTTTTCCCATTGTTTTAGCGATTAACATTTGGCTCCTCGTTTCTGCAGGCAGCTTGAATTTCTCCTCAGAAAATGGGGTTTTCATTTTAATTGCATCATCAGGCTGCGAATTTTCCAAACTTTTATTCTCTGCTTCGCTTTTAAACATAAGTTCCAATTCCACACCATATCTTTGTGAATGCATAAAACTGAATGCTTTTAACTGTACCCAGGGCACCTTTTGAATGCTTTGCTGCTTAGAAATTTTTGCCAGATGCCCTAAATAATCTCTCTCTAGTTCAAAGTTCCACAAATCTCTAGGGCAGAGGCAAAATGCCACCAGTCTCTTTGCTAAAACATAGCAAGAGTCACCACTGCTCCTGTTCTTAACAAGTTCCTCACCTGCATGAGACCACCTCAGCCTGGACTTTATTGTCCATATCACTAACAGCATTTTGGCCAAAGCCATTTGACAAGTTTCTAGGAAGTTCCAAACTTTCCCACATCTTCCTGTCTTCTTCTGAGCCCTTCAAACTGTTCCAACCTTTGCCTGTTACCTGGTTCCAAAGTCTCTTCCACATTTTTGGGTATCTTTACAGTAGAACCCCACTCCTGGTACCAGTTTACTGTATGAGTCTGTTCTCAACACTGCTAATAAAGACATAACCAAGACTGGGTAATTTATAAAGGAAAGAGGCTTAATTGACTCACAGTTCCACATGTCTGGGGAGGTCTCACAATCCTGGCTGAAGGCAAATGAGGGGCAAAGTCATGCCTTACGTGGTGGTAGGCAAGAGAGCTTGTGTAGGGGAACTCCCCTTTATAAAACCATCAGATCTCGTGAGACTTATTCACCATCATGAGAACAACATGGGAAAGACCTGTCCCCCATGATTCAATTACCTCCCACTGGGTCACTCCCACAACATGTGGGAATTATGGGAGCTACAATTCAAGATGAGATTTGGGTGAGGACAAATCTCAGCCAAACCATATCACAGTGAATCTTTCTTTGCCTCATAGTCCTCAAAAGGAACCAATCCTGTGATCTATTGATTTTGAATTTATAGCTCCTAGAAGTGAGAGATAACAAATTTCTGTTGTTTAAGCCACCCAGTTTGTGGCACTTTGTTATAGCAGTCCTAGTGAACGAATGAATATACTAGATCCATGATCATGTAGTCTCTACAGGAGCCCAGTAGCGAGAGAGTTGCTGCTTTTTAAGTAGTGAATTGTTGTTGGTTATTGTAGGCAGCCTCCAAGATGGCCCCTAAAGTTTTGGAAGTAATTTGTTATGCAACAATAGGTAACTAATAAATTGGCAAAGAGTATATGACTTTGCTCTAAGAGTCATATATCTTCTGTGATTCTCCCACTGGGGCTTGCCAGAGGCTTCATACAGTATCTCCGACTGCCACATACATTTTAAATAAGTATTGTGCTTGTTAGGTCATAAGATCCAAGTACAACTTGCACTATAGCTTAAACATGCAGAGCCCTTTTTTTGCTCCAGGATCCATTCAAAACAGACCGCCTCACAAGTTGCTGAGTAAATGATTGGAGAAGTATAACCAAGCATAGTATATGGTGTCTCCAAAATACAAAGAGTTCTGGCAAATAGTGCCAGATGTTATTGTAACATGTTATTGTAAGCCACTCAGTTTATGGTAACTTGTTACCGCAGCAATTGGAAACCTAACATAAAGAAGGACAACAGTGATGTTTTTAACTCCAAAAAAATTGGCATAAACCCAGGGCTCATATTTAATAACTCCAGGGAGGTCTGAGAATGCCCCTTTTCATGGGGCATTTTCAAACTTGGCTATAAGTCATATGTCAGGTGTGTACTGTGACAGCATTTCAGAGTCCCTCCTGAAAAAGATCTGACCTCCATTTCAAACAAGGCTTTCTGGGTCTATTAACTGGTTTGAGTCTGAGAACTTGGCGAGAGGCCGTTTATTACTACTGTGAAAACTTAAGTCAAATTTCTGCCCATCACACCTAGAATTATTTTGATTATTTAAATCAAGCTATAATTTAGAATGCTACCTACTGACTTCATTCTTAAGTATCTCATGATAAATGAGCCACCACCATAGAAGTCAAGTGCCCTGATTATCATATTGTTCCTGCCACTGTTTATGGCAATATCCCCTTTTGAGAACCTGAGTCTTGGAGTTGGGGTTACCTAGGGTGAACTGTAGCCTTGGAGGGATACAGCCACTGCCAGATTGCAGCACAACAAAGCAGATAAAAAGCTTAAGGAGTAAATACCTCAGTCTCTTTCTCTTCTCTCCTTTCAGTATCTTGCTGGTGCTTCCCATCTGTTGAGCCCAATAAAGACAGAGGCCTAAGGAGCCTGGCTAATAGAGAATGTATATTCAGGGATCAACCCTGCAAGGCTGTGCAATGCAGGGAAGAGAAGGGTGGAGAGTGGATAGAGGGAGGGGGAACTTGAAAAAGAGCCACATAACCAGGCAACTACATATAGTACTTATTATTTGCTAAACTGTCTCCTTATGGGGACTAGAAATGTTCCCTTTATTCCTTTGTCTTCTCATCCATCATTCTCTCCAGTGCCTAATAAAGTGCCTGAAATATATTAGTGGTCAGTAACTGTTGGTTAAATAAATTAAAAAATGAAATGATAACCGAAGAAAAGTTAAGATCAAATCCTTCTCTGTGTGCTTGGGGGCTGGAACTAGAAGACAGAAAGAAATAGGATCTCATATGTGGAGAGATGGCAGGGTGGAGGGTGGGGAGGTGAGGTGTGGTGGGGAACAGGGAGGGAAAGGAACAGATTTACTTCTTGCCCTCAGCTCTGAAGGATTAGTAAAGGACAATACAAAGGTACTTAATTGTTCCTTTGATCAGTGAATATTTGCCCTCCACCTAATCAGAGAACGCTGCTCTACCTGTGTGGGAATGACTTCCTGCAGCCTTAGTGCCAAACCCCACATTTCAGCTCCTTTGGACTGAAGATCAAGTCTCACATCTTCCATGTTATCTTCACCATCTGTTTTTGTTTTATTTTCCCTACCAACCATACTCGGGAAGATTACGCTGCTTGTGTTCCAGGTTGAAGCAACCTTTAACAAAATTTATTTCTACCAAGAGATATGTATTAATAGATGGCAACTAGCTAGCTAGATCATTCTATGGATTTTGATAGACGAAAGGAAGTTTCAGGCCCAAGGGATAACACAAATAAGGGCTTGAGTAAGAAAGCTGAAGATTTTTAGGGAATATGCATTACTTTCATTTTGCCAGGATATAGAGTATTCAAAAAAGTATTGGGAAATGAAAGTTGGTCATGGACATATTCTTGTCTTAAGTTCAATATTCACTATGTACCAAGGAGCCACTGAATTTTTTCTTTTCTTTTCTTTTCTTTTTTTTTTCAGACAGAGTCTCGCTCTGTCTCCCAGGCTGGAGTGTAGTGGCGCGATCTCGGCTCCCTGAAAGCTCCGCCTCCTGGGTTCGCGCCATTCTCCTGCCTCAGCCTCCTGAGTAGGTGGGACTACAGGCGCCCACCATCTCGCCCAGCTAATTTTTTTGTATTTTTGGTAGAGACGGAGTTTCACCGTGTAAGCCAGGATGGTGTCGGTCTCCTGACCTCGTGATCCGCCCGCCTCGGCCTCCCAAAGTGCTGGGATTACAGGCGTGAGCCACCGTGCCCGGCCGTCACTGAAGCTTTACCTGGAAAAGAAACCCAATGAGACTTATACTTTAGATAAAAGCAAACAACAAACAAACAAACAAACAAACAAACAAACAAACCAGGCAATAGTGTCTGTTGAATGGAACGAGAAAGGGAAGAACTTAAATTGGGGTGAGAATCAGTATAAACTCTTGGTGTTAGAAAATTAATTGGGTAAGTGCCTCTCTGCAAAGTTTGTTGTACAAGCATGTAAACCATGCTTATTTATTCTTGTTGAAATATGACTCTAAAAGCTGTTTCTCAGCTATGGTCATGGTGTTTTCCTTGCCCCAATTATCCGTAATACCAAATGAGGGATTCTTCTAACAGCACTCCATAAAGAAGTGCTTTTTCTACCTTTTAGACTAGAACCCAGTCAAGGGGTAAGGGCACTTTGTGCTCCTCTTTGGATGGTATGCTTTGGATATTCTGTGGGTTTTGTAATTTGAAGAATTTGCTTATATTAGCCCCTGACTTATGGAAAAAAACATGACTTAATGAAGAGAACGTGTTTAAAACCCGTGGAGCCTGATTCCACAAAGTGTCTGTAGCTATAATGATGTCTCCTCCTTAGTGTTCTCCAAACTGTGAACATGGGCTAGATATGGTGGCAGGATAGGGGAGCCAGAGATCACCTCCAACCCCCCTGTAGCTCTTATGTTGCTCTTCTAGATTCAGCCATAGAACTGAATCTAGAAACCAAACTGATATCAGGCAGATTAACAAGAGAAAAGCAAACAGGTGTTATTGGTTTTTCATGTACATGGGGATCTTCACAAGAGATTGAAGTCTGAAGTGGCCAAAGCAAGATACTTTCGTACTTTTTAGACAAAGAATAACAAATCTGAGAAGAAATCACAGGACAAAGGGAATCTGACTAAGAGCAGTACATTTCTAGGGGAGTCACTAGGAGATATATGAGGGGAGGATGTAAACCTACTGGAAGATAAGGGCTACTTCATTAAGTATATTTATTCAGGTTCATTGCAGCCTCCGATCCCCAGTCTCTGTTGACAAGGGTTATTTTCTTGCTCCAGTAAGAAAATATTCCTAACACACTGTAAGAAATATTTCTGTTTTCTTGCTCCAGCAAGAAATATTCCTTCCAGAGGAATCTACGGCTTGCCACAAGCAGGAAAAGACAGGTCAACTAGCCCTTTCTGATACTACAATTCTCCCAATGCTTTCAACTTGAAATAATCAATATACCAATTTGACATACTTTGGGATGACATATGCTTCACTCCTCCATTTCCCCTGTCTGAAACTTCACTAGACGTTTCCAACATTAAAAGCTGAGGTGATGGTTGTGGAAAGAAATGACAAGTTAGTAACTGTGTCATAAGGATTTCAAAACCAGAAATCAACCAATCTAAGCATTGTTCCCCACACTCCATTAAACCAGCCTCCTAATCCTGGGAAAAGTTCTATCCAATAAAATGGTTTAGCCTTATTTATTTGATGAAGAGTATTTGTCTTGTCTTTTAAATGGTACAGATTAGGCTCTATTTGTCCCCAGGGATTTACATAGAAGCAGTGTTCTTCTCCAGTGTTCGTCAATGCATCAAGGACATGGGGAAATACAGCAATGGCTAAATATCAGCTTCTGACTGGAGTGCTTTCAATGCTTGCATAGAAATACTGAGCTCTGATTCTATAACTACGGAAAGATTTAGAATTTTTTTTTAATCTCATAAACTCCAGTGCTTGGGAAAGAAGCTCTCAATATTGAAAAGAACTTAGAATTGTGACATAAAAGTGAGTTTTGAGTAGTACATCTAGTACATTTGTGTGGTACCACTTTATAAACAAAAGAGCCCAAGTTTGTAATTTGGCTAGCATTTAAAGTAGGGTACCTGGAGACAGAGGTGTTAAATATATGAGTCCACATTGCCTGGACCATCTAGGTGGGAATCCTCCATATACCTTGTTACCACACAAGAAAAAAGACCAGTATTGTTCACAAATAAGGTCGGAGTGGAATATGTGACACCACAGGTTGGGGTTTATTGCACCTTGTTTTCTAGCATATTGACATCTGCTCATGTCTATCCTCCATGAATTCTGTCAGTCCATAGGAATGCAAAAGTTTGTGAAATATCTGATATAGAAGGCTGTTAGTTCAGTTTTGGCAGCTATAAGGCTTAATTTTATTAAGCCAAGTCAGTCTAGAATTTTGATCAATTTATTTGTAATCTTTGGTGTCTGCTAGCCTAATGAGTTTCCCCAAGTTACACAGGGCTGACTTTGGAAGTTTTTATAACATCTGGTGATTTGGCAAGTGTTTGTATCATAAGAGTCAGTGTCAGAGCTGCTTATGACCTTCATGAAAGGCTGAAGGGTGCCATGGGCGGAATCAAATTACAGGCTTTGACTGCCATGCCTCATTGGTATGTTACTTAAGGAAAGTCCAGCATTATCCCTGCTTATATTGCAGAGGGAAAAATTCCTTTCTAATGACTTTATTAGAGCAAGGACAGTCTTTGAGCTCTTACAGAGATTCCGCTGTGTCCAACTGACTCACTGAAAGGAAAAATAATGTGTTGTTGTTGTTTAGGTGGTGAATGCCATACCTTGACATACATTCATTCTCCAAACTTGATCCACTGGACACTTGCATTGTCAGGAACAAAAATAAGTTCAGGGTTTTTCTCCGCATAATCTAGATGTTGACATAATCAATAGTCAGACTGATTAGTTATCGTAGCCAGTGTTTGGAAGACTGGTACAATGAGCTGCTGCATCTATGCCTGGCCTATTGGAAAAATAGTGAGGGCTAATGAGAGCGAGACACAGTTTGAAGAAAGGTGGTAGTGGAGGAGCAGAGGGAGGATAAGTAGAGGGAGACAGTTTTCAGTCAGCTTTTGAAGTAGGCTATCGATAAATGGGGGTGGGAAGCATTTGTCACTAAAGAAAAGATTTTTGTATGTTTGCTTGTTTGTTTTAAAGAAGAGTATTAGGGAGACTTAAAAGGGGGGAGAAAATAGGTGGGAGTAAAATTTCTTCATCCCTGGTCTTGGGAAAAGCTGTCTACTTCAAAAAAGTGCCATCTGCTTCTGGGGCCTGAGAATTAGCCTTTGAAATCTTTACTTTAAGGTCACCTGTAGCGGTGATCTTTCAATTGACTTGGATGTGCTGATCAGGATCTAGCTTGGGGTCACTTGTTTCGTGAACTCAGGAGGGTTTTTCTTTTAATGGCAGCATGGATAGTCAGCTGTACCTCATAAGGGCCTTCCCAGTGAAATGACAGTGTGTGCTTTTCTCTAAAAATGTTGATGGACTCTCAGTCTCCTGGTTGAAAAGAATAGCAAGGTCTGTCATTTGGCAGAGGCCACATCCTTTTTACCTGATGGTGATATGCTCCAAGTATATCAGTGAGTGCCTGTACATAGCTAGACATAACATCACATTGTTTACTTAAATCCACATACAGTCTATTCAGTCTAGGAATGGAAGGTTTAGAGATGCCAGTAGGCATAGGGTAGCCAAACACTATTTCAAAAGGGATTAATCCATATTTTCTATTTGGAGTAT
Organism: Mandrillus leucophaeus; assembly: GCF_000951045.1. Classification (NCBI taxonomy): domain Eukaryota; kingdom Metazoa; phylum Chordata; class Mammalia; order Primates; family Cercopithecidae; genus Mandrillus; species Mandrillus leucophaeus. The sequence goes on along the minus strand of NW_012104131.1, from coordinate 5,351,319 downwards.
TTTGCCTTTTTATAAGGGCCAGAGCTAATGCTTCTGGCAATTTAAGTCCAATTTCTCTAAAATCTTTTTCTAAAGTCCATTTAATGTCTAGATTTGCCTTCAGGATTGGGGATAGTATGGGGTATGAAATTTTAGTGAATACCCCAGAGTTTTTGCAAGCAAGTGGTTTATCTCTGCTATAAAATGAGTTCCTTAAAATCCATAAAATGATGTGAAAGCAAGGAATAATCTGTTACTCATTTCTTCACCATTGTTGTGGTGTTAGCATGTCTAGTCCAATGGCATGCAGTCCACCCACTACCCATACAGACAATAACCAAACCGTGAGAAAAGCCTAAAGCTGGAAGTGAATCTATAAAGTCTATCTGGAGTTCTGCAAGGGAAGTGTGCGCCTTGGAGAACTTGCTCAGGAATGTTGGTTTCTTCCAGAGATGTGGTGAGAGTTACAAGTAATGCACTAGAAAGTAATTTGGTCAGAAATTTTGTAGCTCCCAGGGCAATTATAGATCCCAATTATCTTTTAGAACCTAAATCATCATATACACACACACACACACACACACACACACACACACACACACACATATATATATATATCTCCCATCTGATGATCATTAATATCAGCCAAAGATGAAGGCAAGTTTACAAACTGGGTGGAAAAAGAATCAGGGGGCCTGTTTTTGGCTGCACAGTTAACAGCCTTGTCTGCCCTATCATCTCCTTAAGATACACTATCAGTCTCCTTAGTGTGGGCTGGACAATGAACATTGGCCATTTTAGCAGGAAGATGAATAGCCTGTCATAAGGCAGCAAGTGTGTGTTCACTGGCAATAGGTGCACCAGCATAGGTTAGCAGTTCACAGAGTGGCCAGGTTGTGCCAACAGCATGGCAGACTCCGAGAGCATATGTGGAGTCTGCGTGGATACTGGCATTGTTCCTTTTGCCAGTGTGCACATCCTTCACTCGTTCAGTAGCATGTGTTTGTAAGACAGGGATTGGGATCAGGGTGGAGTGGTGGAGCTGCACTGTAGTTGCCATGATTTAGGGAAAGAAGTTGCAAGGACCAGTAGCAAGGACCAGAACAGGGCTGGGGGCAGGCCTCAAACTATACTAAAAAGAGATAGCTAATTTGCCAAGCCAGGGAACACTTATTCTTTCTTGAGTGGTGGATCACATAGTCAGAAAACCGTATATAAGAGGGCCTCCTAATTTTTATGTGTGCTGATTTGTGAATAACAATAATCAAGGAATGAGAGTTCGTGCTTATTATTGGATTAGAGTGAAAAATGTCTGTCATCCATTTCTTTTTAAAAAAAATTAGTGGTGAAATACACATAACATTTACCATCTTAACCGTTTTACAGTGTACAGTTTTTTTTTTAATGAGAGCAATCTAAAGCTTATAATGTAATTTTAGTGAATTAAACATAGAGCTTAAAATTATTCATCTAGGACTCCCCTTTTTCTTGGCAAGATGGCAGAGTATGACTTAACTACTCACATCATATCTCTTTTGAACTGGCATCTTGTTTCTGCTGCTTGAGTTGCTCTTTATAAAGGAAATATAAGAGGGAAAATGATAAATACATGGGAAGTTGGGTCTTCCTAGTGACACCGCATAGCAGCTTTTCTACAGTGTATGCAAATACCTTTATTCTGGTGAGATTCCTCATGTTTTGAGAGGAGAAATGACAATAGTTGTAGTCTTTCAAATAGAAATAGTACCAATTGGAAAGATGTTTGGAGAGCCAGAAATTACAAGGCAAATGCAGTCCAATGGAAATGGTCAGATGCTGTTTGGCTCCCCAGCTGAAAAATACAGTTTTGGGTGGAAGTATTTACTTAGGTTCTGCAGACTGTTTCTCAGTGTTTTTTTCTTTTTCTTTTTCTTTTTTTTTTTTTTTTTTGAGACGGAGTCTTGCTTTGTCCAGCTGGAGTGCAGTGGCACATCTCGGCTCACTGCAAGCTCCGCCTCCCGGGTTCACGCCATTCTCCTGCCTCAGCCTGCCAGTAGCTGGGACTACAGGCGCGCACCACCACGCCCGGCTAATTTTTTATGTTTTTA